>NC_134484.1:431788867-432008867 GCF_040206685.1 Ascaphus truei | reverse complement strand
GCGGGGGGGGGGGTGAAGGGCCAGGGCGGGGGGGGGGGGTGAAGGGCCAGGGCAGGGGGGGGGTGTGAAGCGCCGGCCGGGTGAAGCGCCAGGCCGGGTGGGGTGAAGCGCCGGGTGGGGTGAAGGGCCGGGCCGGGGGTGAAAGATCTCTTCCCGTGCGGTTACTTACCTCGCACCGGGCCGCGCTCCTCCTCGGGTTCCTCGGCGGTTTCCCCCCGGCGATGCGGAGCTGAGACGCTCAGGTGAGGGGGTGTGTGGGCCGCGGCCCGTGCAGCTCCCGACAGAGACAGCTAGGCCTGAGAGCCGGAGCAGCGCGCGCGGGGATGGGGAGCTGGGGGCGCGGCCTCTAGGCCTGAAGGTGAGAGCGGACAGTAGTAGATATACACACCACACATACATATATACACACCAAACATATATATATATATATATATATATATATATATATATATATATATACACACATATATATATATATATACACTCCACACATACACACACATATATACATATATACATATATACACACACACACACACCACACATATATACACACCACACATATATACACACACACACACACACACCCTGCAGCCCGTTTTTCACACACACACACACACACACACACACACACACACACACACACACACACACACACACACACACACACACACACACACACACACACACACACACACCCTGCAGCCCGTTTTTCACACACACCCTGCAGCCCGTTTTTCACACACACACACACACACACACACACACACACACACACACACACACACACACACACACACACACACACACACACCCTGCAGCCCGTTTTTCACACACACACACACACACACACACACACACACACACACACACACACACACACACACACACACATACACACAACACACACACACCCTGCAGCCCGTTTTTCACACACACACCCTGCAGCCCGTTTTACACACACACACACACACACACACACACACACACACACACACACACACACACACACACACACACACACACACACACACACACCATTGCAGCCCCATTGGATGGGAGCGGTCACGTGACCGCTCCTCTGCTTCCCCTCAGAGGTTTTTTTTTTTTTAAATGAGCTAGCAGCCCTTGTTTCCCGCTGCTGGCGGCCCTGATCGCAGCGCCCCTCTAGCCAAGCCGCGGCGCACCAGGGCGCCGCGGCGCACAGTTTGGGAAACACTGCTGTACCTGATTCGGCAGTCTGTGGTAGCAGACGTGAAGGTTTTGATAGCTGTGAAGTGTGGCCCCAGAGCAGGTTGAGGATTAGAGGATTAGGTGTTGCAAAAGCAAAGCGTGAGGGGTGGGACAGTGTGGAAGTATTAGGGCATTGGTGTTGGACGCAGGCCAATGAGAGGTGTGCGGGGGCGGGCATTGGACGCAGGCCAATGAGAGTCAGTGAGGGGTGGGACGCAGGCCAATGAGAGGTGTGCGGGGGCGGGCATTGGACGCAGGCCAATGAGAGTCAGTGAGGGGTGGGACGCAGGCCAATGAGAGGTGTGCGGGGGCGGGCATTGGACGCAGGCCAATGAGAGTCAGTGAGGGGTGGGACAGTGTGGCATTGGTGTTGGACGTAGGCCAATGAGAGGTGTGCGGGGGCGGGCATGGCCTGAGCAGGAGTGACAGGCCCAAGGTCCAATGCGATTGACCCTTGGGACGCAGACATACAGTGATTTCACAAATATATAGTAGATATACAGTGGTTGACAAATCACCAAAAAATCTACTCGCCACACAAAAAAATCTACTCGCCACCTAGTACCAAACGTGTGCTGCTTGGGCCAATATTTACTCGCCCGGGGCGAGCAAATGTATAGGTTTGTCGAACACTGTATATATATATATATATATATATATATATATATATATATATATATATATATATATATATATATATATATATATATATATATATATATATATATATATATATATATATATATATAATCAGCAGACAGCACTCAGGTTTGTGAAAAATAAACATATATTGTAGGAAAATTACACAAATCACCAATGTTTCAGACCCACAAATGGCAACCATGAGGAAGGGCCCGTTTGTGGGTCCGAAACGTTGGTGATTTGTGTCATTTTTTTCTACAATATATGTTTATTTTTCACAAATCTGAGTGCTGTCTGCTGATTCCCGTGCGAACTGTATCGTATGTTTATCTATCTGTGCCCTTTTATTTTGTTTGTGCAGTAGAGATGGGAGAAACATGATGTTTGAAAACTAAACCTACCAGAACCTTACATTCCAAAACGAAAAATAAAAAATAAAAATAAAGTTTTTGCAAATCCGGAGACAAAACATAAATTTTTTTTTTGAACAAAAATCACAACCAAAACATTAAAAATGTTTGGAACCTAAACCAAAAGACAAGTACAAGTGTCCTTGCTTAGTCCAATGTATACGGGTTATGTAAAAAACGACCTTGTTACTGTATGTAAGCTGATGGTAAAGCCTGTTTGTACCCGCACTGGCCATGGTGACATCAGACAAGTTGTTCCAGATGTCATAGACAACATGTAATTTAACATACATTTGAACTATTCTTACATGACAGCAGCATATATGTTTTTAATACTGATAATACATATTATTGAAGTAGCAGTTCTAAAAGATAACTTTCTTAAATCACTATTATTTAAGCATTCCCTACTGTTGTTGCTTAATAGATTATCTCACAGTAGTCATACACTGCAGAATAAACAGTTGCAGAATAGTAAATGGCAAGAACTGCAGAATATGGACGGTAGCAAAAAAACATAACTGGATAGGATTTAACAGACCCTTTTACTTTAAGTGACCCAATTTTGCCCACTGAATTTCACAATGGTGGCCTTGTGACGTCCTATTGGGAGTTATCACTATATTGTTTCATTTCTAGGGAAGATTTCTTTCACCGCTCTTCTGGAGCAGTGAACACAATATAAATGAACATTTAAGACTATACTGCCAGAATAACTTTTTTAGATTTACTTAGCAGCACATACAGGTACTTCCCTTCTCTGAAACACATTGGGTAAGGAGACCTACTGTTCAAACTAAATATGTTAGCAATTTGCCACATCCAAACCTTTTATGACGCAATAAAAATCAGGCCACATTTCTCTTTTCCAATTATAGTAAGTTGATGGGTCAGAGTTACTGCAGGCTGAAAACAGAAAGTGCATATTTCCTATTTATACAGAAGGTGTCACATGTGACATATGTACTTTTCTAACACAAACAGCAATACGGAGAAGCAAGTTTCAGAATTTGGAACTCTCCTCATGGCAGCTACTTTTTTTTATGCTTTTTATGTGAAATAATTTCCCTTTAGAATTGGAAGGAATTACGGGCTATACAAAGAGAGTGTGTGATAGAAAAAATGACAAAGGGAAAACTGTTCCCGAGAATCATGATGAATAATTATTTTAGTCACAGTGTTTTTACAGTAGAGAATGGGATCAGGTTTAATTGAAAACTTTAAGATTTTTGTTTTGTACAGAATGTAAAGTGACAGAATGACATATACATGGAGGCCAAGCAGAGACTATCTTAGATATGGTACTTTATATTAGAGCTCATTTGTCACCTGTATGGCTTTTCTGAAATAGTCATAATACTGTAAGTCACGTTAAGTTTAATCATTTTGTTGCATAACTTTCATGAAAAACGTTAACATAGTCATAGAAACTTGGAAGATAATGCACGCTATGACGAAGTAATATTCAGAATAAAAAATACATTTATTGAAGTCAGCATTTCTGTACAATAACCATACCTTTGTGAGTAGTTGTTGCACTACAGTTAACAGTTTGCAGCATCAGGGCAGGAATGGCGAGGCTGGGGGAGACTGATTCCTCTAGCATCCAGGGGAATAGTTCCTTCTGCACAGAGGGCACTTGGGATATTCACAGACCAAGACAGGGTGTGGTATTAGTGGGCACCATTATTAGGAGAGTAAAGAGGGCAATCTGTTTCCATGACTGCATGAACCAAACAGTTTGTTGTCTTCCGGGTGTCCAAGTTCGGTACATACTTGATCAGGTATACAGATTGTTGGGAGGAATTGCACTGACACGGCAAGCTTGGTATATGTTGTCACCAATGAGAAATTTAGAGAACGATGGAGAGTCCTTAAAAATTATTTCAGGTATCTAGGCCGTAAAACAAATAGTGAGGAAAATTTAAACTAAAAGCATGTGATCAGCGCTCAAACCTATAAAACTATACCTAAATATTAGCTAAAATAACCAGGTGCTTTGTAAAAATGAATATTTAAGGTGTCCCTTATAAGAAAAAACCTAATGTGAATTCCTCACAGCCTGTTGTGGCAGGTTGGGGAATGGCTGCCTTGGGAATATAACAACCCTATCCACAAGGGCTGTATAACATACACAGAGAGATAACAAATGACACAGATAGAACACAGACAATAATTCCCTGGCGCACTATCAGATAATAAACCTGACGAATCGGAGTAGTCCCATGAATCAAAAGATGGTATAAAGAAGATCCAGAGTCCACAATGTCCCGTTCTTTTACACAGAATGCTGGTCTGAAAATACAAATAAAACAACCATTGCGCAGTACCCTATGGTCAGTATTCCAAGACCCCACCGTTGCTATCTACTTACTTAAAAATAGATAAGAATGGGCCTCAAAAGGTTTCTTTAAGTCCCCCCACGATTGGCTCCGACTGATTCCTGCTGCTGGTATCTCGCTTTACACTTCCAGCATCAGCATCACCATACCGATTGGGAACAGAAAGGTGCACCAATAGTATAGCACTATAACATTTATTGTTAAAAATGACAAGCATAAAAACATGCACTCACATGCGAGAATGCCCTATGTGTGTCCTACAACGTGCCGTCCGCTTCACATGGGAGGATGCCGAGGGATTGCAGGGGGAGGCTGGAGCCGGCGTGGATCCCCGCTTCGTGGCCGCGACTCGGAGCGCCTAGTCCCTCCTCCGATGACGTTCCCCGTCAATCAACCTCCTTTCCTTCTACAGGGTCTGCACGTTGCAGCACGTTCAACAAGCTCCACCCTACGCGCGTTTCGTGACTCTGACATCACTTCTTCAGGGGTAATGGAGCTGTGGGGGCACTTGAGGTATTTTATACCCTTGTGCAAAGCTGACAGGGAGTTCCCATTAGTTGAATGTCTGATTGGGAACTCCTATCAATTGTCCACTTGTTGGCTGATACCTGGCAATTCGTGTGTTTAGCAGGTTTAACCACTTCATGCCTGGACAGCCAATTGCACTAGATGATTACATTCTAGCATGCTGTAAAACACTTTACAAAAAATTATTTTATACATCAGTATCATAAAAACCATAATAAAACTCTATAAATTGTAGAAATAAAAAGTAATTAGCAACCTTGTGGCTTATTATTCAATGTGCGAGATAGCTATTTGTATTAATCACTGTTGCTAACAGCATAAAGGACCCAGAGGTGGAAAGAGATTATTTGCATAGCAAAAAAACAAAAACAGATAACCTGGTTATGCAATATTCAACATCAGCAGCTACAGACCTAACTGTCCCTCAAAAATGCTGCCAGGTCAAATTCGATGTTTAATCCTCTCGGGGTTAAGGTTTTGAGGGTATATATCCAGTAGCTTTCGCGTCTGGATATAAGATTGATTTTATCACCCCCCCCTCCAATTCTGCTTGGGGCAGTCAATCCCTTTACAGATTAACCCTTCCGGATTTTGTCCATGTTTATTTTTAAAGTGACTGGAGACACTATGTGTCTCCAGACCCCTTTTTATATTATAAACATGTTCTGCAAGACGTCGTTTCAATGGTCTACCTGTTCGCCCTACATATTGTAGTCCACAAGGGCACTCTAACAGGTAGACCACAAAAGGAGTCTTGCAGGAAATGAACGATTTGATGGGAAATCTGACACCTGTAACATTGGATTGAAAATGTTTGCATTTACTGCTGTACCTACAGCCAATACATTTGTCACATGTAAAGTATCCGTCCAATTCCTTAAGCCATGTTGTACTTTGTGTTTTTACGGAATTGAACGGACAGCTCGGGGACAGTTGAAGCTTTAGATTATTGGCCCTTTTAAACACTATCTGGGGGTGTTTAGGTAGTATTGTTTTAAGTATAGCATCCCCCTGGAGAATACTCCAATGTTTCCTAATTATTTGTGTTATTTTGTTTGACATCCCATTAAACTTGGTTATAAAGGGGATGAACTCTACACCCTCTACTTGTTTTAATTTCTTATTGTCCATACTGATAAGGTCATTTCTATCTATGACCTTTACACTTTCTAAGGCCTTCTCAACCATTTTGGGATTATATTCCCTCTGGATAAATTTATCCTTAAGATCATTGGCCTGCATCTCAAATATTTCTGGTTGAGAGCAATTTCTTTTAGTTCTTAAGAACTGGCCCTTGGGAATATTGTTAATCCATCTATGGTTGTGATGGCTAGACGCCAAAAGGTATGTATTGGCATCTACTTTTTTATAAAAGGTCTTAGTTTGAATAGACCCTCGCTCTATGAACAATGTAAGATCTAAAAAGTCTATACTTGTGGGGCTGATGTTAAAGGTGAATTTTAAGTTCATATTGTTGTTATTTAAGTATTTTTGGAACTCCCCAAGTTTCTCAACACCTCCACCCCAGATACATAGCACGTCGTCTAATGGACTCTGACTACTATAAAAAAGAGTCCTTGAGAATCCTAAGTGATGGAGGTACATATAAAAAACTGCAGGGTAATCCATCCATAGAGTTTAAGACAGAACTTCAGGAATACCTTAGTAGGGGTTTCTTAGATGGTAATATCTCAAAGGGTGAATTGGAGTTCTTGGATGTACCACAGCCAAGGATTCCAATTTTCTATTTTATTCCTAAGATCCATAAAGATCTTTGGAATCCCCCTGGACGCCCCATAATATCAGGGATCAAATCATTGACATCCAATTTGTCGCAGTTTATTGACTCCACTCTGCAGAAATATGTCCCTAAAATCCCGTCATTTCTAAGAGACACCACACACGTATTAAATCTAGTTAGGGACCTAAAATGGGAAGATCATTATATTTGGGTCACGTGTGACGTGACGTCTCTGTATACCGTCATAAATCATGACCTGGGTATCAGAGCAATCAGTAGGGTGTTAAATCAAGATGATAGTCTAGAACAGGGATTTCGAGATTTTATAATAGAAGGGATACGTTATATACTTACACATAATTTCTTCAGCTATGACAACAGCCACTACCTCCAGATATGTGGCACTGCCATGGGTACAAGGTTCGCCCCTAGTTATGCTAACATCTTTATGGGCATGTGGGAGGATGAATACATCCATTCCGGCGGCCCATTTGGGGCGGGCCTTGTACTATGGAAACGCTATATAGACGACGTGCTATGTATCTGGGGTGGAGGTGTTGAGAAACTTGGGGAGTTCCAAAAATACTTAAATAACAACAATATGAACTTAAAATTCACCTTTAACATCAGCCCCACAAGTATAGACTTTTTAGATCTTACATTGTTCATAGAGCGAGGGTCTATTCAAACTAAGACCTTTTATAAAAAAGTAGATGCCAATACATACCTTTTGGCGTCTAGCCATCACAACCATAGATGGATTAACAATATTCCCAAGGGCCAGTTCTTAAGAACTAAAAGAAATTGCTCTCAACCAGAAATATTTGAGATGCAGGCCAATGATCTTAAGGATAAATTTATCCAGAGGGAATATAATCCCAAAATGGTTGAGAAGGCCTTAGAAAGTGTAAAGGACATAGATAGAAATGACCTTATCAGTATGGACAATAAGAAATTAAAACAAGTAGAGGGTGTAGAGTTCATCCCCTTTATAACCAAGTTTAATGGGATGTCAAACAAAATAACACAAATAATTAGGAAACATTGGAGTATTCTCCAGGGGGATGCTATACTTAAAACAATACTACCTAAACACCCCCAGATAGTGTTTAAAAGGGCCAATAATCTAAAGCTTCAACTGTCCCCGAGCTGTCCGTTCAATTCCGTAAAAACACAAAGTACAACATGGCTTAAGGAATTGGACGGATACTTTACATGTGACAAATGTATTGGCTGTAGGTACAGCAGTAAATGCAAACATTTTCAATCCAATGTTACAGGTGTCAGATTTCCCATCAAATCGTTCATTTCCTGCAAGACTCCTTTTGTGGTCTACCTGTTAGAGTGCCCTTGTGGACTACAATATGTAGGGCGAACAGGTAGACCATTGAAACGACGTCTTGCAGAACATGTTTATAATATAAAAAGGGGTCTGGAGACACATAGTGTCTCCAGTCACTTTAAAAATAAACATGGACAAAATCCGGAAGGGTTAATCTGTAAAGGGATTGACTGCCCCAAGCAGAATTGGAGGGGGGGTGATAAAATCAATCTTATATCCAGACGCGAAAGCTACTGGATATATACCCTCAAAACCTTAACCCCGAGAGGATTAAACATCGAATTTGACCTGGCAGCATTTTTGAGGGACAGTTAGGTCTGTAGCTGCTGATGTTGAATATTGCATAACCAGGTTATCTGTTTTTGTTTTTTTTGCTATGCAAATAATCTCTTTCCACCTCTGGGTCCTTTATGCTGTTAGCAACAGTGATTAATACAAATAGCTATCTCGCACATTGAATAATAAGCCACAAGGTTGCTAATTACTTTTTATTTCTACAATTTATAGAGTTTTATTATGGTTTTTATGATACTGAAATAATTTTTTGTAAAGTGTTTTACAGCATGCTAGAATGTAATCATCTAGTGCAATTGGCTGTCCAGGCATGAAGTGGTTAAACCTGCTAAACACACGAATTGCCAGGTATCAGCCAACAAGTGGACAATTAATAGGAGTTCCCAATCAGACATTCAACTAATGGGAACTCCCTGTCAGCTTTGCACAAGGGTATAAAATACCTCAAGTGCCCCCACAGCTCCATTACCCCTGAAGAAGTGACGTCAGAGTCACGAAACGCGCGTAGGGTGGAGCTTGTTGAACGTGCTGCAACGTGCAGACCCTGTGGAAGGAAAGGAGGTTTATTGACGGGGAACGTCATCGGAGGAGGGACTAGGCGCTCCGAGTCGCGGCCACGAAGCGGGGATCCACGCCGGCTCCAGCCTCCCCCTGCAATCCCTCGGCATCCTCCCATGTGAAGCGGACGGCACGTTGTAGGACACACATAGGGCATTCTCGCATGTGAGTGCATGTTTTTATGCTTGTCATTTTTAACAATAAATGTTATAGTGCTATACTATTGGTGCACCTTTCTGTTCCCAATCGGTATGGTGATGCTGATGCTGGAAGTGTAAAGCGAGATACCAGCAGCAGGAATCAGTCGGAGCCAATCGTGCGGGGACTTAAAGAAACCTTTTGAGGCCCATTCTTATCTATTTTTAAGTAAGTAGATAGCAACGGTGGGGTCTTGGAATACTGACCATAGGGTACTGCGCAATGGTTGTTTTATTTGTATTTTCAGACCAGCATTCTGTGTAAAAGAACGGGACATTGTGGACTGTGGATCTTCTTTATACCATCTTTTGATTCATGGGACTACTCCGATTTTCGTCAGGTTTATTATCTGATAGTGCGCCAGGGAATTATTGTCTGTGTTCTATCTGTGTCATTTGTTATCTCTCTATCTAGGCCGTAAGCTTAAGGCAAAGATCTCCAAGCTGGTTCTGTATTTTCAGAAATACTACAGTACCATGTGCTAACCCATAGAGGCAGTTAGAGTTTAGGGAGGTTAATGCATGATTTTAAACTATGACAGAGCGGGCAAGGACAAGAAACACTGGAGTTCTTGTTCAGGTGCAGGTGCAGTGTCATAAAGCAGGGCAGACATGTAGAGCGCAATACCGCCAGAGAGACACACAGAGCAAGAACAGGGAAGAGAAGTCTGAAAGATAAAATGAGTGAGCTTGAATTAATAGCTACAAGTATGATATCATAGACATTACTGAAACTTGGTGGGATTAAACTCATGACTGAATTTAGAGGGATATTCTCTTTTTCAGAAGGAACGAGCAAATACAAAAGGAGGTGGAGTATGTTTAATGTTAAACCGAATATAAAACTTTTTATAATTGAAGATGTTAAATGAAGGGAATCATGCAAATGGAGAGACTTTGTAGATAGAAATTAGTAGTTGAGGTAAAAGCACAAAGAAAATGTTTTTAGGGATATGCTATAAACCACCAAATATCTGTGAGATAGGGGAAAACAAAATACATTTGCAAATGGAGTAGGCATCAAAACTAGGTCATGTTTGTATAATGGGTGACTAGGGCAATGAGATTAGCATTACAACAAAAGGAAACAGATTTTTGTAGGTGTTTAAAGAGATTACATTACTCAAATATTGAGGAACCAATCAGCAGAGCGGCAATACTGGATTTAGTAATATCGAAAAATGTAGAAGTCTGGGAACATTTGGGAAACAGTGATCATATCATGGTTTCATTTGTAATAAATTATCAAAAAACATATTACATGGATTCAACAAAGACTTCAAATTTAAGAAAGGCAGATTTTTATAGACTGAGGAATAATCTAGAAGGAATACATTGGGATGATATTTTTGCTTGGACAAATGTGGACGTTAAAAGGGCCGTCTTTAAAACATGTTAGAAAAGCATACTTATCAGTGTATACCCTTGGGTAATTAATGTAAAAGAAACAAGTCTAAACCAATTTGGCTACATAAACAGGTAGGGGATTAACTGGAAAAGAAGAGGCAGGCATTTAGATTCTTAAAGTGATAAAGGACGGAGGCATATCAGAATTATAAGGAATGTGTAACGTGCGCTCACCATAAATTGGACGAGACCGCGAGGCTGAGGTGGGGGTGTTAGTACCCACCGGCCTATAAATGCGTGACCAAATCCAGAGTGCAGAGTAATGGTCGATCAGCTGGGTCAGGGTAGGAGAGGTGTGGGTGGTAGTAATACCCGCCGTGGTCTAGGTATGAATAATGTAGTATCGTCGTAATCCGGAGCTGTGGTCAAGGGGGAGAGAGAGTAGAATTGTCGTTATCCGTAGCCGTGGTCAACAGGTCAGAGAAGGAAGAGGTCCAGGTACAAGCTGTGGTCAGAAATAGGAAGCAAAACAAGAATAGGCAGGGCAGCAGGATGCTTTGAGGTAAGCACACAATACGTAAATAGGATTTATGCTCAGCCAGTTTGCCAGAGGGCTGGCTGAGCATATAAAGCACAAACAGCCAATGGAGAAACAGTAGGAGGGTGTGGGCAATCAGTAGTTAGACATAAGATGTCCTTTGATAGGCTGGTGGAGGATGCACTACAGGTGTGGAGCAGCTGATGAGGGTAGTAACACGTTGTTTGCCTTTGGCCGCTTGGTGCCTGGGCATTGGTGGCGCGTGACGCGCTCTGCCCATGTCATCACAGGACGGGACGTGGTATCTGGACTTAGTGCATCTCCTGATGTGTCGTGGGATGCATCACAGGGGCGGGGCCTAAGCCTGATCCTGACAGAAAGTAACAAAAGGAAAAAGGAAAAAAAAGGATTGCAATAGAAAGTAAGCTTAACTCTAAAAAGTTATTTAAGTACTTTAATAACAAAACAAATAGAAAATAAAATATAGGACCCTTTCAGTGTGAGATGGGAATGCAAATTATTGGAGATAATGGAAAATCAGAGGTTTTAAACAAATTATTTGCCTCTGTACTGTATTTACAAGGGAATAATCCATTGCAAGAATAGTGCTACAGGAGGAAACCACAATCTCTATATTAACAACTGACAATTGGTTAACTGAGGAAGAAGTTCATAGGCGGCTCGATAAAATGAAAGTAGTTGAAAGTAAATAAGGCACATGGCCCTGGTGGCATATATCCAAGAGTTCCTAAGGAGCTAAATCATTCATTAACATTATTCATTCATTCATTAATGTCCAAATCATTACATTTGTTATTCAAGGACTCCATTTCCACAGGCTCAGTATGTAACATTGCTGACTGCAAGACAGGATACGGACCCGCAGGGCAGAGGTAGGGAGTAATACACTGACCTTTGCCTGGAATCAGAAGCCTGGGATGCAGGGGTAGTCAGGTACATTTCCAGGGTCGAGACAGGTGGTAGGCAAAGGGTAGTCAGGTCCGGGTCCGAGGTCGAGACAGGCCGCAGGCAAAGAGTAGTCAGGTCCGGTTCTGAGGTCGAGGCGGGCGGCAGGCAAGGGGTAGTCAGGTTCAGTTCTAAGGTCAAGACAGGCAGCAGACAAAACAAAGCAAAGGCATATCTCAGACAGGACAAGGTAACAAGTACTGTGCACGAGCAAAGGCAACTGGCTGCAATTTAAAGGCCAGAGAGAGTCTACTTCCTGTCAGGGGAGTAAGTGCAAGATTTGCCAGGAATCAAGATGTCCATGGTAGCTTTGGACAAGATGACATCACCCTGTCAGCAGTCATCCAGGATGTTTCAGACAGATCCCTTAAACAGTACCAAAAGATTGGCGTAAAGCAGATGTGTTGCCTATATTTAAAAATGGAGCTAGATCGCAACCGGGAATTATAGATCTGTAAGGCTGACATCAATAGAGGGGAAGCTACTTGAAGGTTTAGTATGGGATAATATTTAGGCATACCAAATGAATAACACCATTATTAGTAATTGTCAGCATGGATTTATGAACTATTGGTCGTGCAAAACTAACCTTATTAGTTCCTTTGAGGAGGTAAGTAGGAATTTAGACAAGGGTAATGCAGTTGATGTGGTCTACTTAGATTTTGAAAAGGATTTTGAAAAGGCCACACAAGAGGTTAGTGTACAAAATAAAGGAAATTGAGCTCATTAAAAAATATTTGCACCTAGATTGAAAATGGTTGATAGATAGGCAACAGAGGGTTGTCATAAATGGAACCTTTTCATGTTGGGTTAAAGTTGTAAGTGGCATACCTTGAGGATCGGTACTGGGACACCTGCTTTTTAATATTTTTATTAACTACCTTGATGTTGGCATCTTTGCTGATGACACTAAATTGTGTAAGGTAGTAACATCAGAGCAGGATGTCATTTCTCTCCAGAAGGACTTGGATAGACTGGTAACTTGGGCAAGTAAATGGCAGATGAGGTTTTGTATAGCTAATGTAAAGTTATGTATTTCAGAAACAAGAATAAATAGGCGACATATACATTAAATGGGACAAAATTAGATCCTTGATAGAGAAGGTTTTATGAGTATTTGTAGACAGGAGCAATAGTGTTCATTGCCATGCAGTAGCTGCAAAGGCAAATAAGATCTTATCTTGTATTAAATGGGTTATGGAGGGAGGGGGGAAAACCATAATTAGGACACTGTATAAAGCATTAGTTAGGCAACATATTTAATATGGAGCACAATTTTGGGCCCCACTCCATAAAAAAAAGACATTATGGAACAAATAAATGATAAGAGGCTAGCTAAATTAGATTTGTTTTCATTAGAAAAGAGACATCTAATGGGTGTGTGACAGGAGGGGGTAACCAGGCGCTCTAATAAAGATCAAGCCCATTTTGGCTTGATCCCTGTATAGGGGTCCCAGAGAGTAAGTTCTTGGACCCAGTAACATTGTACCTCTGTGTTATACTGTATGTATTCAAAGCAATTTTTGTTATTTTCCCTTTCTTGGCATGCAATCAAGCAGGGATTGCTAGAGTATGAGTTTCAAGGAGGGTTTTGCAGAGGAACCGTTGACAGAATGTCCTTGGAGGTTGGGGTCTGAAGTTGTCGGTTCCCCCATAAATGTACCCAGGAATCATGTCTGATTCTCAGATATATTTAAGCACATTGTCCTGGCAATAACTCCCCTTGAAAATGCAAGCGCGACTCACCACTAGGGTACGCTGTTTCAGCACAGCCCAGACAGTAGAACAAGGCACAGGGATTAAACAGTTATTCCTGTAGCTGAGGGAATCCCTAGGTTAAGGGGGGTATCAATTCAAGTGCCAAGGTGACTCACAACCAGTATAGGGTTTGTGAGTGCCCCAACCATATATAAAGTGTGTGGGGAATAAGTCAGATAGAAATAAAACTATAATATTTTTCCTTTTCTGTCCCCTGTACCCAGAGACTCAGAAGTGTATTAAAATATACTTTAATATAATGAAACATGCTTTTTACATTCGGAACCGATGTCCAATCAGACTACCCGAGCTAACGCATAGGCGCTGGTATGTCTGCTGGACATCGGAGTTCAAAGCAACCAGAGGATGCCCAGAGGTGTGAATAGCATTTGGTCAGCGGGGAAAGGCGGAGTACCAGGTACAGAGATCAATGCAGTCGTGCAGGATGCCACTTGTTCTACCAGACCTGTTGGAGCCTGCCCAGCAGGTGGCATTGAGATAGCCAGGAAGAGAGGTGGCAGGCTTGCGGATGTGTCTTGGCTATTTCAGATTGCCCACTGACCCAGCTTTTCCAGCCGGCTTGGCTCTGATTGGCTGCTTGGGAAAGTTTCCACGCGTTGATTGGCTGTTCAGTTTTGTGAATGAAACTGAAAATACTATAAGGATCGATGAGCCAATTAGATTAGGGTTCTCCAGTAGTAAGAGCGCAGGAGGGCTTTTCAAAATTTCTTCTGTGTGAATAGCAGAGCAACCGGCTTCGATTTTGAGCCTGAAAAGCCTGCCCGCCAGATTCTAAGTTCAGCTTTTTGCGCCCAAGTTCTCAGAAACGAACATAGCAGACGCAGCTGGGATTTTATGACGATTTGAGTTCTAGGAGATTTGGACTAATTCGCGGTCAGGAGGGGCCAAGTTCTCAGAAGAGAATGTAGCGGTGGCGTATGGAATTTTATACCATTTTGGGTTCCAGGAGATTCCAGGCTAAGTCCCGGTCAGGGTAAAACTCTCCCATAAAGTTCCCTGCACATAGCAAAGTCTAGTTTTTGACCCTAGTCCCAAAGTAAGTGTGTATTAGTGTCTGTATTTTGTGTATCATTGTGTGTAAGCTAATTTATGCCAAATAAACTACAATTTATTTTATTATCTTGTTTTGCTCAATGAATGATACTGGCAAAAAAGGTGTAAATAGCCTGGTCTCCTGTGACAGGGGGATATGATAACTACAGTATATGCAGTAGAGGCAGCAATTATTCTAACAAAAACCAGTGGCAATTCCCCAAAAGACCCAGGTACACCCAGGTACATTCTGAATACATTTCCTTAAACTAGCCCCAGCATTTTTGCATTGATTAATGGCCTATCAGATTAACAGCGGGGGTCCCTGGCAGTCCCATTCAAACTGAATTGGAATGCCAGGGATCCCTGCTGTGTTAATCCTATGGGTCGTTAGTCAATGCAGAAATGCCTTAAACGTGCCTCAAACTAGCCCAGAACATACCCAGCACATACCCTGAATTTAACCCGGCTAGTTTAAGGCACATGTTAGAATAAGCGTTGCCTCTACTGTACAAATATATTCATGGACAATACAAAGTTCTTTTGAATGCACTATTCACCCCAAGGGCAGTACAGTACAAATTAATTACCCATGGAGACTGTGTTGGCAGATACCATGGATATGTTCAAAAAGGTTGAAAATCTTTCTAAAAAGGAAAAGTTTACAGGGATATATAAAATAAATAGACATGGGAAAGATGTTGATCCAGCAATCTGATTGCCATCAGGAAGGAATTAAAATGTTCACCTATCGAGACATTGTTGAATAATGTTTCAAATGGTGATTTTTGTTTGTCTTTCTCTTGATCAATATACTAAAAATACAATTATAGAATAATTATCTGTCATCTAAATTTAGTATAGGTTTAACTTGATGGTCATATGTCTTTTTTCAACCTCATCTAATATGTAACTTTGTAATTATGTAACGGCGGGTAAACAGTACCAGTATATTATCAGAAATGGAGCCGTCCAGCCTACTGTATATTGTGATAAACAAAACTCATATTCTGTACTGTATATTGTGAGTACGGTGTGCAATACTTACACCAAACTTGCTCTTAAACATTAACATAAACCCTTGTTTTTTTTAATTTTTGCATGAATGAGTTGCAGAAAACGGTTTGTTTCAACACACAAAACAAGTAATTCAAGAATAATTCTTCCTATGGGTGGGTACATACCAGCTGCACAAACAAGTAGTGGGGATTAAAAAGATGACAATAACTCTTCCCTGTACAGAGTAAAGTAAGGATAAAGAACACTTTAGAGCATATTCACATCTCAGGCAGGTCTCCCAAACCTGCATTACCAAATAAATCAAACAGCATACATTGTATCTACAGCAGCCAGAGACTCATTGTAATGTCCTTTATCAACTGGGTAATTACTTAGTCTGATTCTCTGGAACAGAAAATATTCCATTCAATTCATAATTAATCTGCTTGTGCTTGAATCTTTGAGAGGGTGTAACTGGTTTCATTGTGTGGGAATCGGTGTATGTGTAAATTAAGTTAATTCTTGATTTTGCCCTTTACTATTATATTAAGAAACCAGTTCTACGAGTCAATAACAATAAATCAATGGTACATTGCACATAATGTTATTATGTCATTAGTGCTTATTTTTACATGTAATTGGCTTACTATACAGTATATACTATAGTGATCTTAACTGTGTTGAAGTTTCCTAGTATAGATAACTGTAAAGATGGCAAGATTCTCTATTACCACCAACATGTAATTAACCTTTATGAGGCCGGGTGTCTGGGTATACTAGAGTGGCAAACATATTCTGTACATATTACCTGTGCTCCTCCCTTTGAAGTATTCTGCTGGTAAAAGAATTGGCCTTACATTTATGGAAAACAAAGAACAATTCCTGCGCACCTACCAATTGGGTTAAAATATATTAGTGACATGCTTACATTTAGAACTTTAGTGGGCTATGCACTATGCAGAGCGTTTTGCAGACGAATGGGAATTTTTGAGTCGCCCGATACAAAGGGAAGCCAAACACGGGACTCACTAACAAGTGAAGCTAACATTTTGGTCCGGGCGGGAAAAATATGCCCGATTGCGTGAGCTTCTTTTTCCCCCTGCTATCGTGCTTAAAGTTCTACAGCTGATAGAAAAAAATGCAGCCTGTAAGAGCTGCATGGAGATGCTGCGTCTCCATGTGTGATGTGTGCTCACCACAAACAGGACTAGACCGCGAGGCTGAGGTGGGGATGTGGATAACCACTGACCTAAAACCGCGAAACCAGGTCCGGATTGCAGAGTCAGGGTCGTATAGCCGGGTCAATGTAGGAGAGTTTGGGATGGTCGAAATACTTGCCGTAGACAGGAGTTGGAGAGAGAAGAGTGGTTGTAATCTGTAGCCGTGTTCGAGGAGAGAGCGGGAGTCCAGAAGCGAACCAAGGTCCAGGGATATGTGAAGGCACAGTTCCAGGTACATGCGGGGTCACAACGGAAGGCAAAGCGAGAGAAAACAACAGCAATGAACAGCTAGCAGTAAGCACAGGTTCACAAATGGAAGATTATGCTTAGCCAATAGCCCAGGGGCTGACTGAGCATATAAATGACTGAGGACCAATGAAGGTTGCAGGAAGTGATGTGATTACATGTAGGTTGGGTGCTGATAGGTGGAAACGGATGGTGTATCAGCTGAGAAGCAGCGGAGGTTAATCCGGTCATTAGATACAGCGCAGCGTGCGCCTTCAGGTGGTATGCGGCGCTCGGCTCCTGTGTCAGGAACAAGGCTGTCTTCTGAGGTTGCATCACGGAGGTGGAGTCGCGAATCTGCCCCTCCAGAGATCTGCCTCCCGGCAGTGTGATGAGTTCACGTGTATGTCGTTTTGAAACCATGCACGGCTCTTACAGGTGATTGTGAAGTATCAATATACATTTTAATAATAGTGTACATGTGCAGGGGGTCTCCTGAGCTGAACGCATTGGTTTTAGCCTTGGGAACCCCTACTTCAGGAGATACAGGCCCCGTTATGGGGTGCCAGTTTCCCCTGTGCTTTTAAAGCTCCCATGTCACGTGACCGGGGGATTTAAGTCCTGCAGGGGGATACCGACACCCCATAACGGGGCCTGTATCTCATGAAGTAGGAGGTCCCCAAGGCTGAAACTACTGCGGTTAAGCTGAGGAGAACCCCTGCTCATCAACACTATTATCAAAACACACATCACAATACAAAATAATTCATTACCGTAGCGGATATTCGCTATGGTAATGAAGCTGCATTATTGTAATTTTTTTTTTTTTGTAACAGTTTTTTTTATTGGACACGCTCATGAGTTATTGTACATACAGGGTTGTCAAGAGCCCATGACAGTTCAAATACAACAGTTTAGCCATATCGTGACCAATATCGTTTTCACATTTTCGTGAGGGGGGGGGGGGGAGAAGATAAAAGAAGGAAGAAAAAGAGAAGTAGAGAGAGGGGGGGGAAATGGACTAACAATAGGAGGAGAAAGGGGGTATGGGGAGGGGAGGGGGGGTGCCCGGAGCCTCCTTGATATGCTTGAGCAGGGGCTCTTCCGAGATGATCCGGATTGCTTTCTGCATCGTGGACCCCCTGCTTCAAGAAATACAAGCTCCATTATGGAGTACCGGTATCCCAGTGTAGAATTAGAATACCCCGGTCCCTAGGCGCAGAAGTTTTTACTGTAAATCACAGGGAATAATGGCACCCCATAACAGGACCTATATCACGGGAAATAGGGGGTCCCAGAGGCTGAAAGCAATGCGGTTCAGCTCAGGATCCCCCTTGCTCCTGTGCACTTTTTCAAAAATGTATATAGAAATGTGTTAATAATATGTGCACCTACACGCTAAGGATACAAAGGTCTTACAATAGTGTCCCCTAAGGTTCGTGTATGTCCCCGTAGTTTCCTGGGGGTATCTGTGGGAGAGTCCTTGAAAAGGAGTGAACCCCTTCACTATAATATCATTGTTAACTATTTTCTACATTTTTTTTAAACATCATAGCTATGGTACTGTAGGGGTTAAGTGCTGAAATGCTGAAGTGATTAAATGAGTCAAGCACATGTGAGAGAATTATAATCACAAGTTGCTTGAAAATTTTAATTCCACACCCTATATAAAGCGGCCATTTTATTCAGCGTGTGTCGTGCTATTGGGAGTGAGGGTGAGATAGACTGGACTTGGTAGTAGGAGAAGAGATTTGTTGATTTGTGAGTGACTTGTTGGTGATTAGTGAGTGAGTTGTCTTTTGTTATTCTATTTGTTTTCCAAGATTCTTGTCTTGTTAGTGTGAAAGTACCTTGCTAGTGTGTCATTTATTTTTCTATTTGTTTTTGTGACTAAGTGACTGAGTGACTGAGTAACTGAGTGAAATGGATAGGAGGAGTGGATGTGGACGTGGAAGTGGATGTGGGAGTGGTAGAGTGGAGGTGGATGGAGAAGTGGTGGAGTGGTGGAGAGGTGGTGGCTGGACGAGTGGTGGAGCATGGGAGTGGTGTAGTGGCAATGGCTGGAGCACTGGTAGAAAATAAAAGATCCAGGGCAACTTCGGATTTCTTTAGAAAAATTTATTACAGCTCAAAAACACAACGTTTCATCCCTTCTAGGGGACTTTATCAAGTGACTGACTTGCAGATACTACAAAAATGTCCAGTATAAATAGCCACACATCCAGATGAAAACAATTGAAACACCACTAATTACCCCCCCCCCCCAGTATTCACATGATTGTCAGCAGACTTGATCCTCCATGCAATGTGTGCTCTGTTCCGGTTGCGCTGACGTCATCACTTTGTTCCCTCTGCATGGTGCCTTCCGGCTGCCTGAACAGGCATGGGGTCTTGTTGATGTGCTCCCTCTGTTCCTCCTCTGAGAGTTTGTCTCACGTAGTCTCGCGATATTTTGTGAATATGGTGATGTTATCTGTGACAGGCATGAAACTTCTCTGTCTCCCTAGCTGGTGATGCTGTTTCTTCACACATGCTCAGTACATCAGCATTTCTGTGAGGCTTCAATACCAGGGGGAGAAGAGCTTATTCTAGCTCGTGGTAAAACTCAGATCTGGGTGCAGTAATGAAGAAAGAAAAGAGTTTGTTCAATGTGAATACATCAATGAAGTGCCACTATACCCTAAAATAAAAGATTGTAAAATATGGATTCTTTCTTTCTTGATTTTTGGTTATTCAAGAACAGCAGCAGCAGCAAGAGTAAGTATATACTGTAGACGAGAAATTCATATTAGATCATTAGCGCCTATTAAGAAAACAATTAAGGGACAAATAGTCATTAAGCCCCCTGGGGGAGACAATGTCAAGTGCGTACGTCCAGAAAGCTTCTCTCTGAAGTAATGCTATGTCTCTCTCTGAACCTGGGGTAGATGTAACTACTGATTCTATCCCCATTACCTTCATAGAAGCTACTGTGTGTTTATGATCTGTACAATGTGTAATCAATACAGTCTCTTCCTTCTTACTGTTAATTTTAATGCGATGCTCTATGAACCTTGTCTTAAGCACATGGCTCGTTTTCCCTACATAAATCAACCCACAAGGACACTTAATGACATAAATGATATTCATAGAAACACATGTAATTCTACTGTGAATCTTGTATTTTTGGCCACTACATGGGTGACAAAAGGTATCTCCTGTGGTATGACTATTGCAGACTGAGCATTCAAAGCACTTATAGCATCTAGGTTTTTGTACACTTAGAAAGTGTGGAGTTGCAAGATATTTATCATCATTTGCTCTAATGAGCATGTCTTTTAAATTTTGTCCTTTCTGATACGCAAATCGTGGGGGCTCACTGCATAAAGGGCCTATTAAGGCATCAGTTTGAAGAACCTTCCAGTGTTTACAAATACTGTTTTTAATTTGTTTACTAGCTGTAGTACTTGCTGACTATGTTGATCCTTTCTGTTCCTGTATCACGTTTCACCGCTTGAACCTCCTTACTTAGTGCTTTATCAATATCAGATGGTTTGTGACCACGTGAGACAAACCTCTGTTTGATATCTGTTAATGTCTCTTTTTGTTTATCAGGTCTGTTGACAGTCTTAGTAGCCCTTATTTTTTGAGAAAACGGCAACATTGCCTTAAGGGGTTCTGGATTGAAGCTTGATGTGTGAAGTGTTGCATTGCGATCTGTAGGTTTTCGATAAAGGTCTGTATTAAGACTGTGCCCATCATAAGTGATGAGTACATCTAAAAATTATATCTGGGTGGGACTCCAGTTACTGGTAAACCGAACTGGGGTCGGGAGCCTATCTAGATATGTAAAAAAATCTATAAGCTGTTCATCCGTTCCATCCAAGATAAAAAAAACAGATCATCTATGTAACGACAGTAAAAGATAATTTTGTCAGAGTAAATGGTGTTGTAGATGTATTTAGCCTCAAAATCAGCCATGTAAAGATTTGCGTATGAGGGGGCAACATTGCTGCCCATGGCAGTACCCATGATTTGAAGGTAGAATTTCTTCTCATATTTAAATAATTTTTATGCAGAATGAAATGCAACAATAAAAGAATGAAATCTATGGGTGGCCGTGTAAACAGTATTGTGCTGTGGTGTATGAGAAAGGTGTGTGGATGAGGATCGCATTAAAACCGGTGTAATGAAGTACACATTCTACTCCTGAAAGAGGACAAAGAGACATTAGAGCTGGTACATATACCGAATGCGATACATATTGGGCAATTGCATGGATCAGTATTTTATGCGGGACAGCTAAGAAGGTGCAGGTGATGTGGGGCCCCTGATCACTTGCAGAAGGATTGTACAGAAGAATTCTGTACAAAATGCAACCAACTGGGACACAGTAAACATGGATGTACGGAAGAAATTAAGTGCAATTTGTGTGGCAAAAACGGTCACAGTTTCGGACAGTTTCCCCAATCGTATGCAAACCGAGCCAGAGGAGGTTGGAGGAGAGAGGAGACAAAAACAGAGGAGGAAAAAAAGATGGATGCTACAAATGAAGACCATGAGGAAGGAAAGATGGCCGCTACAAACGAATGCCATGCGGCTGAAGAAGCACAGAAGTCAGCTGGAAAAAGTGGAGTGTAGCAGTGTATGGCCATGGATCCAGATACTCCCACCCCGGGCATAAGCAACACCTCAGGGCCTGGTGAAGCGGATGCTTTAAAGAAGGATGCTGGGGAGGAGCAGTTTGTAACCAGAGGAAAGAGAAAGTTACAATGCCAAAAAGAAACTGTTAAAAGAACAGTGCAACAAGTGGCAATGGATCTGAGTGGACTGGACTCTGAAGAAAGCTCAGCTGTTGAGGACTTTCCAGCAACCCCAGAAATGGGAAGCTGGGCAGATGAGGAGGAAACAGGATCAGAGGAGAGTGAATCTGAGGGAGAGAATGGTGAAGAATGTAGGGAAGTAAAAAAGAGGAGTGTGATTGAGGAGAGAAAGAGCATGAAAGTTGCATGAAAAAAATGGACAGAGGATGAGTGGAAGGGAAGGGGAAAGTCTCTGCATAAAGGACAAAGAAACAATACAAAAATGGGCTGATTGGGTGGGGAAGGAGGGAAATATGGAATGTTTAAGCTTGATCATGGATGATTTGAAGGGAAGTCCAGAGAAGTATGAAGGAATAATGGATGATGATGGTTTTGTTTGCTTGGGGAGGAGAGAAGGGGAAAAAAAGGATGTTTAGTCAAAGGACATTACAATTTGGCATGCAAGGTTTATGAATATGAGGAGTTCAAAGCTGCGATGCCTCACCTGCAGCTCTCTTTGATGTTGAGGATGTTTGATGAAATGTTAGAGACAGAAGGGTTTGTAAGTAAGACATTTTATGTTGATTTCTTTGACAAAAGGAAGTTAGTGTGGTAAATGTTAGAATACAGTATGCTAGTTTAGTTTTTGCTGTGATAAAGTGAGAATGTACTGGTTAGAAATGTATTTGTTTGTTTTCAATTCAGTATTTTAATGTAATATAGAAAGTTATATTGTAATACGTTTTTTTGGTTATGTTTTTTAACTGAAGAAATAATAGTTAATTAGTACATGATATAAGTTTAGTCCTGTGTGTTCTAATGATTAAGAAAATAATGTGTTCTGTTTTTGTATTGTTTTTTTTGTTTTTTTTTTTTTTATAACTTTGGTTTTATTGAGTTTTTCAGCAAAGAACATGTACAACAAAATCTTCACCTTACATTGTACAAAGAAATTGTGTTACAAACTAACATTTCTCACAAACAGGTATTGGGATGCAGCTAACAGAAAAATAAAAATAAAATAAAAGGGGGGGGGATGTAGGGGAAAGAGGGGACAGGGAAGGGGGGGGTGGGGTGGTGCGGGAGTCAATCCCACTAGGACTAATAGAATCGTGGAGTTTCAACTCCTAAAGGTTGTTATATCCTTAGCCCCTCCAGGGGAACCTATCCATCCGAAGTCTTAGATACCCACTTCACGAGCCTGCCGAGGGTGTTCTTGGCACTATGTGTTCTGCGTGATTCCTACACTCAGCGTTATTCAAGGGAAAACGCATCTATTACTATCAAAGCAGGATAGTATCTCTTCCTACTCCCGGGATGTCCCTCTGGTCCAACCAAGGTGTCCAGGTTTTTAGATAAATTTCGCCAGTGTCATTAAGTAGACTTGTTAATTTCTCCATCTGGCATACAAACCAAATTCTGTTCCGAATCTTGGGAATTAGGGGAATTTCGGGTTGCTTCCATAGTGCTGCGATCTCGCACCGAGTAGATGTTGCGAAATAAGCAACTAGTTTATTACTTGATTTAGTCCACCCCAAGGACGGTCTGTTCAGCAGAAACCGCCACGGGTCCATGGAAATTTTAAGATTTAGAATCTTCTCAAGCCAATCTCTGATTTTTCGCCAAAGCGGTTTAATCCTTGGGCAAGACCACAGCATATGTAGCAAATCAGCCGTTGCTCCGCACTGTCTAGGGCACGGGGGGGAGTACCCTGGTACGAATTTAGATAATTTCAAGGGAGTGTGATACCATCGCATTAAAACTTTATATGCGTTTTCCCTTAAAGTTGTGCATATAGAGCTCTTGGCAGATGCCATAATTATTCTAGTCCACTCTTCAGTCTCTAGAACTTCACCTAGATCTCTCTCCCACTGATCCATGTACCTCAGTTTGTGGTCAGCTTGTACTCCTGAACCGATCACCTCCTTGTACAACAGCGATATGAGTCCCCTGGTATCCGTCTCAACTAGACAGAGCTTTTCAAACTTGGTTAGTGGGGGTCGTGGGGTAACGCTAATGTAAAATGCTCGCAGTTGGAGAAATCTAAATATTTCTGAGGGGGGGATGTTTGATTCCTCTCTAATTTGTGCAAAGGGCTTCATATCTTTGCTCCTCTCTAGATCTCAGAGTCTATGTATGCCTAATTGCTTCCAAATTGAAAATTCCTTTCTGTACAGGCCTGGAGCAAAATCTGGGTTGCCCCATAATGGAGTCATCAGAGATCCTCTAGATAGCAGATTACATTTACTTTTATTGGCCTCCCAGATAGCCAGCGAGTTCGCCACTGAGGCCAGCGGCTTATTCAGCAGCTTCAAGGCTGTTTTGGGTAACCATATCAAGCTTTTTAACTCGATTGGGGAGCAAGCTTCACTTTCCAATGCAATCCACCTTTTCGAATCGGGGTTTACATGCCATTGGGAGATTTGGCTTATTTGTGCCGCTTTGTAATAAGAGAACAGACAAGGTACCGCCAGGCCCCCTTCCAATGTTGGCTTTTTAAGAATCATACCCTTTACTTTCGTTTTTTTTCCTTCCCATATGAATTTGGATATAGCAGACTGAAGTGAGAGTATATCCGTCAGTCTGAGTGGCACCGGTAATGTCTGGAACAAATATAGTATACGTGGGAGGAGATTCATCTTTATACTATGTATCCGTCCGGTCCATGAGATATTAAAAGACACCCACTTTCTCAGCTCTTCCTTCAGATCGCGGATCAGTTTGGTAGATACTATTGTAATCTTTGGGGATTATAACCCCTAGGTATTTCACCCCTTTTTTCGGCCAATTAAAGTTGAAATTGAGCTGTATCAACTTTTCTGTCTCTTTCGGGAGGCTTATAATCAGGGCTTCAGACTTAGATTGGTTGATCTTAAAGCCTGATATATCATTAAATTTCCCTAGCAAGTTGAATAGGTTCGGCAGGGAAGTGAGCGGCCTTTAGATTGTGAGCAAGACATCGTCTGCGTAAAGAGCTATCTTATGCGTTTGTGTGCCCGCCTCTATGACTCCCACATCTGGATTATTTCTAATCTGTGCCGCTAAGGGCTCTATACACATTGCGAATAGAAGGGGGGATAATGGGCACCCCTGTCTGGTGCCGCTTCTGATTTGGAACGGGTCAGACGGAAATCCCTGGTGGATCACCCTGGCTGCCGGTCCCTGGTATAGTGACAGGATAGCATTGATCACCCGCGCTCCCATCCCAAACTCTCCAAGCGTGGCCCTCAGATATGGCCAGTCAATCCTGTCGAAGGCTTTTTCAGCATCCAGACTCAACATCATAACTGGAATCTTACGTGTATTGGCTATATCTATCAGATCAATGATCCGTCGGGTGTTATCTGCAGCTTGTCGACCCTTAATAAACCCGACTTGATCTGGATGTATGAGTTTGGGCAGGATGTGACTTAATCGATTGGCCAGCAATTTAGCATATATTTTGATATTGGTGTTAATGAGCGAAATGGGCCTGTAACTTGTGCAGTCTAATGGGTCTTTCCCAGGCTTATAAATTACTGAGATGGACGCTTGGAGCATCTGTTCCGGGAATGCAGCCCCGTCTAGCACCGCATTGAACATTCTGAGGAGGTGAGGCCCCAGGAGCTCAATGTATTTTTTATATAAAGGTTGGAGAACCCGTCAGGTCCAGGTGCCTTGGCGGGCTTGAGGCTCTGAATAACCTGGGTAAGTTCCTCTAAAGTAAAATCTGCTTCTAAAACTTCCCTTTCCGAACCACTCAATCTTGGTAGGTGTGCGCCCTTCAGGAAATCCTTCATGGCCCTTTTGGTTTTACCATTATGTGCCACCTTTTCACCATTATAGAGGTTCTCATAGAAACTCCTGAATTCCTCCACTATCAGTTTTGGGTTAGCTGTTTTGGCTCCTGTTTTTAGCCTTAACTCCTGAATACTATAATTTAGCTGTCTATTCCTCAATTTGTTGGCCAGTAAGGTATCTGGTTTGTTTGACTTATCATAGAATAGCCTTTTGGACCAACTCACCGTGTTGTCTGCCTGGGAGGTCAAGACTAGGTTAAGCTCGACTCTAGTATCTTGTATTTCTTTGAGAAGGGCCGAACTCTGATCTCGTTTATGTTTGAGTAGTAATTCTCTGAGCTTATTTTGTAAGGTATTGATTTTCCAATTCCTTTCTCTTTTTCTTTTAGCCGCTAATTTAATTAGGGTCCCCCTCAAGGTTGCCTTGTGTGCTTCCCACAGTACAAGGTGGGATTGAACACTACCCGTATTAATTTGGAAAAATTGATCTATCTCTTTACTAATTATTTGTTCGGACCCTGGGACCTTCAACAGTGCCTCATTAAGTTTCCAATTTGCTCCCGGCCTGTCCAGAAATTTTTGTGTGCACTGTAGCTCTATAGGTGCGTGATCCGACCATGAAATATCATGGATCACTGAGTGGGGGATCTTCGGGACCAGTCTGCTAGAGACAAAGAAGTAATCGATTCTGCTATAGGATAAATGGGGGTGCGAGAAAAAGGTGTAATCTCTTTCTAACGGGTGCATCTCCCTCCAAATGTCTATTAGTTGGCTATCCCTAAGACCTTTCAGGAGGGCATCTATATATGACTTTTTGTTAGCCTTCTGGGGGCCTGACCTGTCCATCGCTGGGTTGATCGCTACATTGAAATCCCCTGCCACAATTAAATCACCCTTGGCCACTGATCTCAGTGTGTCAAAGAACCCGTTAATGAATGAGGGGTCTTGCTCACATGGAGCGTATATTGTAGCCAGCGTTATAGGCTGGGCTTGTATAGTGCCTACTAAGACTAGGTATCTACCTTCTTTATCTCTCTTAACCACCTCTTCTATAAATGGGACGTTGTTATGAAGCAGGATTGCCACTCCTCTCTTCTTTTCCGTCCTTGCAGAGGAAAGGTAGAACCGCTTAAAGCTCTTATCCCAAAATTTGGGGGCGCTTTTGCTGCTGAAGTGCGTCTCTTGTAGAAACACTACGTCGGCCCGCTTGCGTTTGTAATCCGCTATAGCTATTCGGCGTTTGCCCGGGCTATTTAAACCTTTAGTGTTGTGGGAGATCATAGTCAACGACATAGTGTAGTGGAGTTGTTGTTATCGCTGTAAGTGCTGTCTATATTGTAGGCCCCTATAGCCTCTGAGCTCTCTGGCCCAACTACTTCAGTCGGGGGTTGCGACCGCACCACAGAGGGAGGGGGTGGAAGGGGGGGGTGGGGAAGGGTAGGGGGTAACAAAACAATTGAGGGGCCGAAGCTGACCTTGGTCAGCAATGGTCCCTTGGCCCTCAGGCGAATCTTACGCCCTGGAATGCCCGGTGGGGGCTTCCTAACTCCCAACCACATCTCGTGGCTGGGTGCCCGAGGGACTTGTCTGTGCATGATGGAGTGACCCATTCGTGCACAGCTTGAGTCGCAGGTGGCTGGCCCAGGTGGTCCCGAACCCGGCACCATCTACGCAATATATGTAAGCAATATAGAGAGAGAAAGAGAAAAAAGGAAGCAATGCTTCTCCCCCTCCTCTCCCTCTCCCTTAGGCATACGTTGTGTGTCATAGCAAACCGACATGTGTAAATCACAAAAGCTATTTACAGTGAAACAGTAGAACTAGTTAAGTCCTTTTCGTCTTCCCCAGCCTTCTTTGTGTCGTCTCCCAATATGACTGGTGGCGATCATAGTGTCCCAATAGAGTATGCGGTGTGTGGCCCCCCTCTCCTCTCAGCCGGGGGCTAATCCCGTGGGGGTCTCCCCCTTACACTAAGTGTGACCTAGGTTTAACATTTATGAGAGACAGAGTAGTGAAAAGTCTCGGACTGTAGCTTCCATCATCTCTCCTGTGTGTATCGTTTATTCACGTCATCCCTCCCCCCTTCCCCTCCCTTCCCTTGCTACCGGACTCTTTGACTCCATAGTGGGGGTGCTGATTGTCCTGGAGTCCTCGGGTAAATGGTGTCCGGTCCCGGAGCAGCGACCATGTGTGGCGATGTCCCCTTAGATGGCCACCCCTCTCGTTGAAACAGCCCCGAGCTCCCCGCTCCTCCTCTCAGGAGCTCCCGACTGTAAGGGTTGGAGAGAGATGTTAATTATATGACAATGGATAGGGGCATTACTCTCTGAGAGGGAACCACCTTCAGCCTACTCTTCCTATCTCTCCTACTTCCAAGCTCTCTCACATGTGATTATCATCCTCTCTCCCTCTCCTACCTCCCTTCCAGAAGCAGGGCCCTTTCTCTTGTTTACGAGGGTGTTCTCTCGTCTTCGCATATCCCCTTTCTAGGTTCTCTATTCGTTCGCTCCCTCTTCCCTCCCCCGCTCTTTCTTACCCCCCTCCTGCTTTTCCTCTCCCTGTTCTCTCTTCCTTCCCCAATACTCTTCGTCCCTTCTACCTGTCATCCTTCCCCTCTCTGACCCCTTCTTGCTCTCACCGATTGCCTTCCCAACCTCCCTCCTCTCTCCTCTTGCCACCTTCTGCGCTTCCCTCTGGTCCCCCCTTCCCCCCCTTCTCCCCTCCCTTCCCCCCCCTTCTCCCCTCCCTTCCCCCCACCCTTCCCCACCCCTCCCTGCTATAGAGATCAACTTATGTAGTGCTGCTGGAGTCTGTCTTGCTCATCCTCCTGATCCAGTCCGGCTTCTGCTTCCTCCGTCGCTAAGGTTCCTGTTCCGCTTCCAGTCCTTCTGTTAAATGGGTCCCCCGGATCTGTTTGCTGCTTCAGGTCATCTTTTCACCACACGGGGGTGCCCTCCGCCAGTCTATCGATCGACTAACCTTCAGTCGAAACGCGCCGTCATCCACTAGGTGTCTCTCTCCGGTCGGACCCCCAATGCCAGAAGCAAGATGGCCGCGGCTCCAGATCCCGCCACCAGAGGATCCCTGTGACAGCCTTCTTCCCCAGCTTTAAGAACATGGCCGCACCACGCTCTTCTCGTCACCCGATGGGATCAGATCACAAAGTACTTCTCTCTGTTAGATTTTGGGCCGGGGAAGGCTCCTTTAACTCCTGGCACGGGGGTAGAGAGCCACAAAGCAGCTGTGATGACAGTATAATGACAATCATTTGAAATGTTTTAAAATGTATTAAAAGTTAGAACTGAAAAACTGTAATCTAATTACTGTACAATACTGTAAAATATTAGCGTGGCAAAGTTTTAAAAGCATGAAGCTGGTAATACCGATGGACTGTATACAAGTAAAAAAGGCAACGTTTAAAAAAATCTAAATTATTTTTAATAATTTCCTCCCCCCCATTTTTTATTTTCTTCATTCCCCCCTCTCCCTAAATTTTTTTAATAAAAATTCAGTTTAAAAAAAAAAAAAGCTAAATTAGAGTTCCATCGAACTTCATCCTTACAGTATCTTTTGCTGCTCGATTTCAAAGTTTCTTTCCTGGAAAAAATAAATTACAGGTAATGCTATTATTTCCAGTACTGCGCATGCGTCAACTTGCGCTAAAGTATATGGTGCATGTCTACAATCATACTGTACTATACACTACTGTACTACTGTACATTGTAAAGTGTAACACTGTGTAGTGCAGAACATTACATTTACCTTCATTATAAACGTTGCCAACCGGGTGGAGATGAGCCAATGTTAGGGGTTTATTGTGCGAAGAATCTGGGGTCACTCATGTCGTCTGCATTATTGTTAACAGTTGACTGCTGAAGCCAGTAGTCAGACGCGGCCAGGTAGCAATCATTGTCGACAGGTTGGGTCTAGTAGCAAGGATTGTAATCAGGTGGGCTCACTAGGTTTTCAGTGACGGTCGGCCAGCTATTGCAATAGTTTTGGCAAGCCGGAATGTATTGTGTGTTGAAGCTGGGGTCAATCATGTCGTCTGCATTATAGTTGACAGTTGACTGCTGAAGCCGGTAGTCAGACTCTGCCAGATAGCAATCATTGTCTACAGGTGGGGTCAGGTAGCAAGGATTGTAATCAGGTGGGTTCACTAGGTTTTCAGTGACGGTCGAACAGCTACTGCAATCATATTGGCAAGCCGGGGTTGGTATATTGCAGGGTCGGGAAATACGAATCTTAAATGGATTAAACCTGACCTTTCTGCTTATGAAGTTGCCATCAGCAAACATACTGGCAAAAACCTGGGAGCACAGACCAATAACCCTTGCTATCTAACTAAGGAGGGGCAGTGCGAAAAAAACAATTCTCATTAGTTAATGTTTGCCTTATCGAATGCTTCCACCAACGATGGTTAGGTGAAAATTTGAAACAAATCGTAGTTCTCAATGATATGATGATATATCTCTGCTAAAGTTGTCTTCTTATCTGTTCCAGCATTAATTGCAGAAAATATTAGATATGCATAACAGACGTTCGGTTTTGAATAAAGACTTGGCATGATGTTGAATGTACAGCAGGTTCAGTCAGATGCTCAGCAGTTTCAGTCTATACAGCAATTGTGCGGGCATAGCAATTGAGAATAATGTATCCAACATTGTGCTTAGATAATTAAATTATGAAAACGCCTACATTTGATAACGTCTTCAGCGACCAAGGTCATTTTACAATGGATCTCTGTGGTGGACTCTCTTTTTTTAACTTTGGTTTAAACACCTGCAAAGTGATACATTGTACAATACAGTAACTGTGTTATTGCGCAATGGGGATTCATTGTGCCACCTGGTACATACGCGAAGAACTGCACCCAAACAAATCAGAATCCAGGAATTTCAAAGAAATCAACAACGCTAAATACAGGTGTGATTGGAGTGATTGGATCTAGCGCTCGCCGAAAATAGCGAGTGAATCAAGCGTGGAATACAGCAGACTTTACGAAAACGGGTCCGAGAAATGTTCGAATAACGGCCACTGCATCTGTAGTAAGCTAGGATTCCCCCATATACACAATTTTTGTGAGTATAGCTCTGACTGTGTTTTTTTGTGCTGTGCTGTGCTGTGCTTGCTGTGCATGCTGGCTCCGGCTATAATAAGAAATATTTAATGAATTGCTTTGTCATGTCTGGTACATCGATCCCTGGTTTAAGTTCTGGTCTCCCGTCACAGTCACCCACTGTGACTGTAGTGGAAGTTACATGGAAGCCAATAATTCAGCTGAATTAAATAGGGAAAGCAAGCAAGATGCTAAGTTGTACTGTATAGGAGAGGTATTAGCAGCAGAAAGAGATAAGTAGTGATGCCAATTTATAGATTGTTGAGACCTCACCTAGAGTACCGTGTTCCGTTCTGGAGACTATATTCTTAGAAGGATATAAATAAATTAAAGATTGTGAAAAGAATGGCAACTACAATGGTACATGGGAGATATGGTGATATGATTAAAACTTTCAAATATATCAAAGCTTTAAACATGATAGAGAGGAGGGAAGCACATTTCAGAGAAAGGAGTGCTAGAACAAGAGGTAATTCTCTGAAGCTGCACTGTGAGAGTTCAGGGGAAATGTGAGGGAGTACAAAAGGGCAATGGATTCTTGGAATAGCCGTCCCAAATACTGTAGATTGTAGATGCTAATAAGGAAAGTGCTGAAGTGCTAATGCTCAAATAGCACTGGAGTAATTAACACTTGCCTGCAGTGATACTGTAATGTGAAAATACATCAAGATGATCACAAGGGTAATCACCATTGGATGATATTAAATGTGTGATCACATGGCTGCATGGAAAAAAACTGACTGATACAAGCTGTGGAGTAGCTAGAGAAGTGTGGGCCCCAAGGCAAAACAAATTCAGGGCCCCTCATGTCTCTCTCTCTCTCTTTCTATTTGCTCTCTTTGCTCTCTCTCTTTGCTCTCTCTCTCTCTTTGTTCTCTCTCTGCACTCACTCTCTCTTTCTTTTCTCTCTCTCTGTGCTCTCTCTCTTTGCTCTCTCTCTCTGCTCTCTCTCTCCCTCTCTTTGCTCTCTCTCTGCGCTCTCTCTGTCTTTGCTCTCTCCCCTCCTTGCTCTCTCTTTGATCTCACTCCTTGCTCTCTCTCTGTTTGCTCTCTCTCTCTCGCTCTTTGCTCTCTCTCTCTCTCTTTGTGCTATCTCACTTTGTGCTCTCTCTCTCTCTTTGCTCTCTCTCTTTGCTCTCTCTTTGCTCTCTCTCTCTCTCTCTGTGCTCTCTCTTTCTTTTTGCTCTCTCTCTCTTTGCTCTCTCTCTCTCTTTGCTCTCTCTCTCTCTCTCTCTTTGCTCTCTCTTTCTCTCTCTTTGCTCTCTATCTCTCTTTGCTCTCTCTCTGTCTTTGCTCTCTCTCTTAGCTCTCTCTCTCTTTGCTCTCTCTCTCTTTGCTCTCTCTCTCAAATCAAATAATCTTTATTTGCATGACAAAAAAGCCTTTCAGTATTGCCAAAGCGTGAATAATAGGAGGTAGGGTACAATGATTACACGGTACTTGAATTATAGGAGGTAGGGTATAATGATTGCACGGTACATGGGTAACAGTTACACACAGAATATGGGGATTAGTGGGCGTCTCTCAGCCTATGGCAGGTGCTGATATATTGTGCAGCCAGTTCTGCTGTGGTTTCATCTTCTTCCAGGAGGATCACTATTTTTTGGTTCTCTTCTATATTATTAAAGTTCTGGATAAGAGCTGTGAGTTTCTCCAGGATGGCACTCCTCACTTCCGAGTATTGTATGTAACGCAGCAGGAAGTGTGTTTCATCTTCTACCTGTCCTAGCTCACATCGTTGGCACAGTCTCATCTCCCGGAGCTTCCAGTTCTGTCTGTGTCTGCTTGTTTCTATTTCCAGGCTGTGGGCACTCATTTTGTACTGGCCCAAGGTCTGTCTCTGCTCTGGGTATTTTAACTTCAGTAGGTACTGTAGGGTGCCAGAGTGTATTCTCTGTATAGGCTGTGGTAGGTCTCCAGCTTCTTTGAGCGCTGGATATCATTTTCCCACACAGTCATATACTGCTCCTTAATTTCACTGGCGATTGTGTTGACTTGTTTTTTCAGCAGGATGATCTGTGAGGAGTTTTGTTCTTGGCGTGAGAGGACAAGTTGTTTTAGGGCACAGTGTTTAGTGAGGCGGTCATGGCTTTGCATTGCTCTGTAGATGTAAGTCTATGGATGGCTGTTGTTTAGGTGGACCCAGAATGTAAGTGCTCTCTTCTGTACAGTAAGCAGTAGAGGAAGATGGTGTCAAAAACAAAAAGACGAAACAGAGCAAAACCTCATAGTGTAGTATATATATTGTGATAAAATATCAGCAGGTAAGTATCGCACGTACATCAATTATAATGTATATTGACATGACATGTTAGGGACATATACCACATCAGCAGCTCTTCTACACCAGTTAGTAGCAAACACAGGCCGAATGAGGAGACAGAAATCCTAATCTCCCAGGCAGCTGTCTGTAGTCTCTCTTAGTCCAGGTCTTTGCTCGTCTAATTGGATCGAGAGATGTTCCTTCCACCGGAACGCCGGACGGACGCAGATCCTCGTGTCAGACTCTCGGGGAACTTCTGATGACGTCAAAGGGACTCCGTCACGCTTCTGGCGTCTCTGGCGGTGTACGCTGATTGCTGGTTGGAATGCCCGTAAACACACACTACGCTTAGTGTGTTGTAATGTCCACAATCAATTTTGGAACAGCGCTATTAGGGCGTACCTCCTTCCTACGCGTTTCGTAAAAAATTACTTCGTCAGGGAATACCAGAAAAAAGTCCTTGAGTACTTTATATACCATTGACTCACTAATGATTGGCTGCTGAAGGAAGAATCAGCCAACCAATGCAATGTTGTTAAAGCTAATTGCAATATATTATACAAATCCTTAAAATCTAGACCTATACTATCTTTGCTCTCTCTCTTTTCTCTCCCTCTTTCTTTGCTCTCTCTCTCTGCTCTTTCTATTTGATCTCTCCCTCACTCTTTGCTCTTTCTTTTCTCTCTCTCTCTTTTCTCTCTCTTTGCTCTCTCTTTGCTCTCTCTCATTGCGCTCTCTTTCTCTCTTTTCTCTCTCTCTGCACTCTCTTTGCTCTCTCTTTGCTTTATCTCTTTCTCTCTCTTTTCTCTCTCTTTGCTTTCTCTCTCTCTGCTCTCTCTTTGCTCTCTACCTCGCTCTTTGCTCTCTCTTTTCTCTCTCTCTGCTCTCTCTTTTCTCTCTCTCTGCTCTCTCTTTTCTCTCTTTGCTCTCTCTTTTCTCTCTCTTTGCTCTCTCTCTCTTTTTTCTCTCTCTCTCTCATTGCGCTCTCTCTCTTTTGTCTCTCTCTGCACTCTCTTTGCTCTCTCTTTGCTTTATCTCTTTTCTCTCTCTTGCTTTGCTTTCTCTCTCTCTGCTATCTCTTTGCTCCCTCTCTCTTTGGTCTCTCTCTTTGGTCTATCTCCCACGTGTCTTTCTTTTCCCTCTTATGTATTTCTCTCTTGTACTTCACTTTCTCTTCCTTCCTGTATAGTTTTCCTTTTCATGTCTATTTTTAGCCCTGTGATGTAACCCTTCCCCTCCCTCTCACCTTTTCCAGCCTGTCTCTCAGGCTGCAGCTCCAGCCCCATGCTGCACTACTTGAGGCCCCACCCCTGAACTACATCCCACCCACCTAAGGAGCGGGCCATCCAAGAGTGTTGGCCCCCCGGGCTTTGCCCGGGCTATAGCTACGCCCCTGGATACAAGTCAGAGATACATAGATAACAACAAATATATTCTGGCGCCTCTAAATAAATGTCCAGATATCAAGATTAAAGGATGGATTAAATCATGAATGTGAGTCCAGTGCGGTAAATCCAGTGTGCCTCAGATGACCTTGGAGATGTTCTCAGGACATGTGGAGCTAAGCATACGAAAATATCATAGTGTATACTGTTAGCCAGATACAAATACTAAAGGGACACAACAAACAAACAAGAAAAATATTGACTATAAACAACTGACTACAATAAACCAACAAACATATACACACTCAATAACAGATGCAAGATAAAGTATGACAATTTAATAAAAGTATATAAAATAATTAAAAAACTGAATCACATATGAAGCGTGTTCATCCAATGGGGGAAAAATTAAAACCCTACTTACAAGAAGTAAGGCACATCTGATGTAATGAGGCACATCTGATGTAATCTTTGTCCAATTGGTGGGTGCAGGTACTCCACAATTGTTTCCCTCCAGGACGCCTTAGTAGAGAATTCAGTTGCAGATATTTTAGTGCCTCCCATGTATGCAATGTGGTGAGCTTAGGGTGAGCGTGGATAGCTGGAGCTGCTTCGCCCAGACTGCTCGTCAGTATTTGGGGATGCACGTGCACTTGACCAAGGATTAGCTGACATGAAGGATTCACCTCTAACCCTTTAGGTTAATCCTTCACATCATCTGATCCTTGGTCACGTGCACTCGCATCCCCACGCACTGATGAGCAGTCTGAGCGATGCAGCTCCAGCTATCCACGCTCACCCAGAGCTCATCGCATTGCATACACGGGAAGCCCTGAAATATCTGCAACTGCTTTGCCCTATAATCTGATTCTGCTGTACTAAGAATAAACAGAAGTCTATTATAGTACAAGTAGGATCAAAGAGTAAATGCTATGTATTTTTTAGGAATGAAAGTCAAGGTTTTGGTTATATTTAGCATTATTGTTGTATGAAAATATTATAAGAAATGTACGACACAACCATAGAATAATTTATTATTTGCAACTCTCTATCCTTTGTGGATAATATAAGATGGTGACAAAAAACCTGAATAATTATTTATTCATACTTTTTCCTGACCTAAATTTGTTGGTGGTCAAAGTCCTTAAAGATTTAGCTAGGAAGTGAGGGAACATGAACACACATATAAATACCGAAGCAATTACAAAAAGACCCCTTAAGGTAACAGCACTCACCTAGGTGAGTGAAAAGTGCATGTGTTAAAACGTAACCTTTAATGGTACAGTAAATAGAGATAATATATACTGTAATTGGACTAAATCCCTTAACGAAACAGCACATATAACGAATAGTCACGAAGGCAAATTAAAAAATGATTAAATAATGTACTCATGATCTAAGCACTACTGATTGGTACTGATCCTAAATTAGAGGGCTAATAGAAGGTGAGATCCTACCACCTTTACACTGCTAGGGTTACAGTGGGTTATGGGTTCAAATTAATCAATATATATACGCAGCTATTTCTTTGGTCATCAGAGTATACTAATGAACACTATGGGGGCTATGCACTAAGCAGTGATAAGTCGTTTTAAGAGCGCAAAGTGCTCTTAGAACGTGAAGTTCCGCCGAGCGCGATTCACTAAGCCGCGCAAACAGGCACCTTGCGCTGTAAAACAGGCTTTTCCTTGAAATTGTTTCTAAGTCTAACTTTGATCGTACGATCAGTTGTTTGCGCTGAATCCTGCCCTTCTGCGGGATTCACTAAGCAACGCAAACTGATCGTACGTGAAAGTTGCGCTGAATAAAGCTCACCAGCTAAATGCTGGTGATAAAAAAGCAGGACTTAGAAAAAAATATTTGTTTACATTTTTGCATGCGCAAAACCCATACAACAGGCCAGCGGGTGTCCCCGGCTGACCCCGCGGGTGTCCGGGTGTCCCCGGCTCACCAAGCGGGGGTCCCCGCGGGAGTCCGGAGGTCCCCGCGGATGTCCCGGGGTACCAATGTTGCGCCTCCAAAAATAATAAACAATATTTATAAATAAATACACCCCCCTAACACATACAATACAGTAATGTGCAAAATTACTATTATCCACATATGGATAATAATGCATTTGCCCATTTTAAATACATATAACATGCAATAAATACAGTCAAAACATATTACACTTACCTTTTACAGGCACCCACGATGAAGGCCGTCTTCATCCTCATCTTCATCAAACATACACAAGAATAAAAACATCCAATGTAATGTCCCCTAACCCCTTAATCACTGTAGTGGTTATTAACCGCTACAGGCATTAAGGGGTTAACCCACCCTCACCCACCATTCGGGAGGCCTACATACCCTCCCACACTAACCCCCCCACCCCGTGAGGCATAACCCCCCTCACCCACTACCCACAAGGGAGGCCTACCCACATACCCTTGGGGCCAATACACCTCTCCCCACAACACATACAGTACAATAATATGCTAAATAACTATTATGCAGATATGGATAATAGATTATTTGCCCATTATTAAACACAAAAAACATGCATTAATCAAAACATTCATTTTTAATCTTAAAAACACCACATTGCATGTTACAATAAATCCAGCATCGATTGTAAATATAAAGCAACAAACCACCAGCTACACAAATGTATATGAAATGTCACACAATTGCATTGAGTGTCTACATGATGCAATTAATCTGTGCATCATGTTAGACAATGCTAAATATATGTCACAGTAAAATACACTATGAACAATGTCCCCTAAGCACAAATGCCATCATGAAAATCAAATCCAAAATAAGAAACATCAATACAATTACCATCAATCAATTAATCCATTTCCTAAACCAATTACAATACAATACAAATCAATTATACAATTCCCTATTCAATTCCTAAAGCCAAACCATTGGCAAAAGAATTCTCATTTAAAGTAACTACCATTATTCCAATCTAAGTACCATACAGAAGCCATTACAAATAACCTGTAATTAAATACAAATGACATTCTTCACAACAATGTCCAAAAAAAGCAGAAAAATACATTAACCATACATGGAAATAACATAAACATTTGCTAAACAATCAATTATTATCCCTGTATGTCTATCCATATAGATAGATATACATAACATACAGGGGCAATAATAGAGCATTAAAAAACAATGCATTTACATACCAAAATCACATACAATACACCCATTCAGTGTCCATGAATGTATGTATATACATATATACATTCACGGCCATAAAATGCTACTGAAAAAAGAAAAGACAAGACTCCAAAATCAAAAACACCTGTAAAATGAACACAAAAAACATGTATATTTTGTTGACTTACCATTAGATGCCCACTCACAGAAATCCATGTGACACGGAACCACTGGAACCAATCCACAGGTAACCATTAAAGAATAAACCCTTACAATCCACGTGTGTGTCTTCTTTCTTCTATTTGTAATCGTTCCCGTGTGTCTTGGGGTCTTCTTTTCTTCTTTGGGGTCTTCTCCGTCATTTTCCCTCTTCTTCCGTGTTCTTCCACCACGCACTTCTTTCTTCTTAGGAGGGGAGGTCATTCCTCATCTGCGACTGGCTTCAAAATGAGGCGACATAGCCTTTTATAGGCCTATGACGTCACATTTTGTGCTTCAATTGCCTTTAAGATGACGTCATGAAAAGACAGATGTCCGTCGACACATGGTACGGTACCCAATCAGAGCGTGGGAACTCCATCCCAACTCTGATTGGCTCTAGTAGACCATGTGACAGAGGCTTTGGGGAGAATGGATGTGACGTGATGTAAGCCTGTCACATGTTACTAGAGCAAATCAGAGTTGGGATGGAGTTCCCACGCTCTGATTGGCTACCGTACCATGTGTCGCCAGACATCTTTATTTTCATGACGTCATCTTAAAGGCAATTGAGGCACAGACATTCTGATTGGCTGTGCTTTCATTGCCTTTAAATGACGTCATTTTAATTGTTATTTTTTGGCCAAATCACATGTTTTTCACGGCCCAATCAGGACCATGGGAAACATTTGACCAAAATGTGACGTCATAGGCCTATAAAACCCTATGTCGCCTCATTTTGAAACCAGACGCCCAGGAGGAAGGACCTCCGGAATAAGAAAGAACACCTCCGGAAGAAGAAAGAACACCTCCGGAAGAAGAAAGAACACCAGGGCGTGGCCCAGGGCGTGGCCGAAGAATAGACCGGAGGAGACCGGAAGAAGATACAAGAAAAAAGTATACAGATGAAGATGGATTACAAATAGAAGACCCCTGGATTGTTTAAAATGGTTTATTATTTTATGGTTTGATATTTTATGGGTTCCTGTGCCTGGTGGATTGGTTCGAGAGGAAGCTGTTCAACGGGAGTCGGTGAGTGGGTCAAGTAATGGTAAGTGAACTAAAGAAATATATTTTATTGAACTTGTTAATTTGTTAAAAATCTTTTTTAACATGTGTATTTATTTATTTTTGGTATATCATTGTATGTATGTATGTATGTATGTATGTATGAATGTATGTATGTATGTATGTATGTATGTATGTATGTATGTATGTATGTATGTCTAGATCGATATATACATACAGGGTAAGAAATGATGTTGTTTTAAAAGATTGATTTGCTGTGTTTTAAATTAATTTGGCTATGCTGCTATGCATAAATGTGTGTATAATGTATTTTAAAATTAGATAGATGTAATTGTTGCTATTGTATGGTGTACTTTAGGTCAGGGTGAGGCTTGCTTTTGATTATTGTATTCTTGTTGGTACTTATATTTTTTCCCAGCATAACATGTTCTGTTTAACGCTTGAATTAGTTAATTGTTTAATTGTTAGGGATGGAATGTAAATTGTTTAGGTATGTAATTATTGAATGCTAATTGATTTATGTTTACTGGATTGGTTTAAATAATATACTTGTTTGGATGTATTGGTATTTTGTTTTGAATACGTTATTGTTAACATTCATTTGCAGAATGTATATGGTGCATAGATTGTATGCATCATACTGCTGCGGCAGACTTTATTCTTACTAATCACTGGCTTGTACCTGGCATGTTCCTGGAATGCCACACTGTTCATCCGGAGCATGCCGGGCTCCTTTTGCCTTCCCAGCCAGGGGTCATGCCCGGCTGACGCGCGGTTGATGTGTTAATTAATAATGGTTCAGGATTTACTAGGCTGCAATGCTTCGCGTGTCCGCCAGGTGGCATAAATTCATGAATTGTAATGCAGTATATATATACATATATATATACTGTATAACAACAACCCCTACAACCCCTAACATACAGTACTGTACACATAGAGTACTGTATATGCACATCAATGATACTGTAGGCCGGCGGGGGCGAGATGTGTTTGCAGCAGAGAGAGAACCGCTGCTCTCTCTGCGCAAACATCGGCACATTCAAAATTATTTAAAATACATTTTTATTCATAGTGTACATGTGCAGGGGGTCTCCGGAGCTGAACCGCTTTGGTTTCAGGTCGGGGGACCCCCTGCTCCCCGAGATACAGCCCCCTATATGAGGTGCCGGTATCCCTTTGCATTTAAAGGTCCCGATCACGTGACCGCGACATGTAAACAAAGCAGAGGGATACCGGCACCCCCTAAAGGGGCCTGTATCTCGGGGAGCAGGGGGTCCCCGGACCTAAAACAAAAACGTTTCTGCTCCGGAGACCCTCTGCACATGTACAGTATAAATAAAACACATATATAAATAAACACTCGTTCCTTACCTTAGCGGCTATGTGCTATGGTAATGAAGCAGCATTTCTGTATTTTAATAATATTCTACAATGAGCAGGGGGTTCCCTGGGCCAGAAATTAATGCTCAGGGACCCCCTGCTCCTGCACAATATTATTAAAAATACAGAAATGCTGCTTCATTACCATAGCGTATAGCCGCTAAGGCAATGAAGGGGTTAACTCACCGTGCCCGCTTTATTGTGGGTAGCGGGGGTGGGTGAAGGGGGTATTTGGCCCTTGGTGTGAGTTTAGGACTTGCGGGGGGGTTGCGGGTGCACTTAACCCCTTCACGGCTGTAGCAGTTAATACCGCTATGGTCATGAAGGGGTTAAGCGCTCCCGCTACCCCCCGCAAGCCCTATACAACCACCGTTGGGGCTAATACCCCCATAATCCACCCCCGCTACCCACAATAAAAAAAACTCACACACAGCAGCCGCCAAAAAATAAATAAATAAATATAAATAAATAAATAAATGACTATAAATAAAAACATTTGAAATACATTTTTATTTATAGTGTAGATGTGCAGGGGGTCTCCGGAGCTGAACCGCGTTGGTTTCAGGTCGGGGGACCCCCTGCTCCCCGAGATACAGCCCCCTTTATGAGGTGCCGGTATCCCTCTGCGTTTAAAGGTCCCGATCACGTGACTGCGGCCTGTAAACCAAGCAGAGGAATACCGGCTCCACCTAAAGGGGCCTGTATCTCGGGGAGCAGGGGGTCCCCCGACCTAAAACCACAGGGGTTCTGCTCCGGAGACCCTCTGCACATGTACAGTATAAATAAAACACACACATCAATAAAGAATTGTTCTTTACCTTAGCGGCTATGTGCTATGGTAATGAAGCAGCATTTCTGTATTTTAATAATATTGTACAGTGAGCAGGGGGTTCCCTGAGCCAGAAATTAATGCTCAGGGGACCCCCTGCTCCTGCACAATTTTATTAAAAATACAGAAATGCTGCTTCATTACCATAGCGTATAGCTGCTAAGGCAATGAGGGGTTAAGGCAGAATAAACAATAAATACATTACATACTGTACATATTTTTAATGTGTGTTTTAAACCTCCCTGCCTTCACTGTAATCTATGTAAAAAACCCTCCCCCTATTGTGTGTGAAGCTTCCCCGCCTTCACTGTAATCTATGAAATAAACCCTCCCCCTATTGTGTGTGAAGCTTCCCTGCCTTCACTGTAATCTATGTAAAAAAAACTTCCCCCTATTGTGTGTGAAGCTTCCCTGCCTTCACTGTAATCTATGTAAAAACCCCTCCCCCTATTGTGTCTGCTAAACTTCCCTGCTTTCACTAATCTGTGTAAGCCCCCCTCCCCCTATTGTGTCAGTTAAATCTGCCTGGCCTGTGTTTTCTGTGAGTGCAGTGTACTGTATGTAAATGTGGGGAGGGGGATCCCGTGTAAATAACCACACCCACTACCCACTACCCACGGCCCCTTCGCTACTTGCTGCAAAACAGAGACAAAAATTAAAACATACAAAGTAATGTCCCCTAACCCCTTAATCACCATAGCGGTTATGAACCGCTAAAGTCATTAAGGGGTTAACACACCCTCACCCACCACTCGGGATGCCTACATACCCTCCCACACTAACCCCCCCCGTGAGGCCTAACCACCCAGTACCCACAAGGGAGGCCTACCCACATACTGTTGGGGAAACAACCCCTCCCCACCCCCAGTACCCACAATAAAAACAGTACAGTGACCCACAATAAACAGCATTATATTTATTAAATACATTACCCACCCCCTGTGCCCCCCCATAAATACAAGATTTATCCTTTTACATACAGGGTTCATAACGCAGCCCCACGAGAGTCCCCGGTGGGCTGGCGGGGCACCTGGACAGACCTACAGTTTACCAGCAGCCCTTTTTACACAGGTTCTGGAGGCCTGCTGGTGGATCCCGCCAGCACCATACCCGCAGGTGGTCTCCAGAGGTCCCACGCAGAACCACGGAACCAACCCTGAATGTAAAAAAAATAAACATGGCCTATACATTCAATACATACACCCTCCCCCCCAACACCTACAGTACAATAATGTGCAAAATAACTCTTATCCAGATATGGATAATAGATTAATTGAAAAAAAAAAAAAAAACACACAAATGCTTATCGCTCCCCAACTATTCAATATAAAGTCTATTTTCATTCATTTTGCATAGGGTAAAAAACTGATATAGACACATAAATCCAAAGGGGGGGGGGTTTAAAGCCCCCAGTGGAGCAAGAAACCCAGGGCTGCACTCACGAGAAAAAGTGGGAGGGACCAATAAGTCCCAGGCCAATAGCCCTAGCTAACCCCCCCCCTTTGGATTTATGTGTCTATAATAGATTAATTGCCCATTATTAAAAACATTAACTAGCATATACAAATAAATAAAGTACTACTGACCTCATCAATACGAAGTGTCCGTCGCCAGCAAAATCCTTGTCTTGCCCACAACATACATAGCAAATACAAAGCCAATACATTGCAATTACATACAGATATCAATTAACCCCTTAAACACCTTATCAGATAATAACCGCAAAGGTGATTAAGGGGTTAAGCCACAGTGGCCCGATACCCACCCTTCACCCATGAATTTGTACAGTGGCTTCATCATGCAACTATATATATATATACTGTATATATATACAGAGAGAGAGATATACATATATATATATACAGCATATATACACACGATGAACCAATATACAAATAAATGTAGAAGGGTTATCAAAACTATACTGTCCTACAACCAAACACTTCTCCATACAGACACTACATTAAAATCAATTTCCTTTAATAATCCTAACTGATCTCACAATCTATATCATCACAAGCCAATGAAACACCTCACATTCCAATATAAATGATGCATAAAATCTATGCACCATACACATTCTGCAAATGAATCAACCAAGTAAACAAAAATCAATTAGCAATCATTATTTACATCCCTAAACAATTCACACTCCATCCTGAACAATGAAACAATTAACTAATTCACGCCTGGAGCAGAACAATTTAGCCTGTGAAAAAATATAAGTACCAACCAAAATCCAACCTTTAAAACCAAGGCTATCGCTGACCTCCCTCAAACACACAATACAATACCAAGGAATACATCTATCTAATTTTAAAATACTTTAAACTCACAATAAAGCATAGCAGCATAGACAAATTAATTTAAAACACATCAAATCAAGCTTTTAAAACAACATCATTTCTTACCCTGTATGTATATATCTCTCTAGACATATATACATACATACATACAGTTGCAAGAAATGATATACCACAAAAAAAATACACATGTTAAAAAAGCTTTTAAAAAAATTAACAAGTTAAGTAAAATACATTTCTTTAGTTCACTTACCCAAGGCTATCGCTGACCTCCCTCAAACACACAATACAATACCAAGGAATACATCTATCTAATTTTAAAATACTTTAAACTCACAATAAAGCATAGCAGCATAGACAAATTAATTTAAAACACATCAAATCAAGCTTTTAAAACAACATCACTTCTCAAATGAATCAACCAAGTAAACAAAAATCAATTAGCAATCATTATTTACATTCCTAAACAATTCACACTCCATCCCGAACAATGAAACAATTAACTAATTCACGCCTGGAGCAGAACAATTTAGCCTTTGAAAAAATACAGTACCGACCAGAATACAACCTTTAAAACCAAGGCAACACACAATACAATACCAACGATTACATCTATCTAATTTTAAAATACTTTAAACACACAATAAAGCATAGCAGCATAGACAAATTAATTTAAAACACATCATATCAAGCTTTTAAAACAACATCACTTCTTACCCTGTATGTATATATCTCTCTAGACATATATACATACATACATACAGTGGCAAGAAATGATATACCACAAAAAAAAAAATACACGTTAAAAAACCTTTTGAAAAAATTAACAAGTTAAATAAAATACATTTCTTTAGTTCACTTACCATTACTTGCCCCCACCGATTCCCGTTGCGCAGCTTACTCACGAACCAATCCACGATCAGGAAGCCATAAAATAATAAACCATAAAAAAATAAACATTAAACTAAAAATCCAAATCAATCCACGGGTCTTCTATTTGTAATCCATCTTCATCTGTATTCTTCTTTCTTCTATCTCCTTCCAGCGGGGCGGGGCGGGGCGGGGTCTTCTCCCCATCTGCGGCCACGTCTGGCTTCAAAATGAGACGACATAGGCTTTTAAAGGCCTATGACGTCACATTTTTCGTCATGGTTCCCACGGTCCTGATTGGGCCGTGAAAACAATGTGTTTTGGCCGATAAAAAAAAAAATGATGACGTCACTTAAAGGGAATGAAAGCACAGCCAGAATGGCTTTGCTTCAATTGCCTTTAAGATGACGTCATGAAAAGGCACATGGCCGCCCTCACATGGTATGGTAGCAAATCAGAGTGTGGGAACTCCATCCCTACTCTGATTGGCTCTAGTATACCATGTGACAGAGGCTTGGGGGGAAAAAGGATGTGACGTACTACAGCCAATCAGAGTAGGGATGGAGTTCCCACGCTCTGATTGGCTCTAGTACCATGTGACAAGCTTTCAATGACATCACATCCTTTTTCCCCCCTAGCCTCTGTCTGTCTCACATCAAAAGAGAAATGCAATTTTGGTATTTTATCTGTGTTAACCCTATCTATTATGGGATATATGGGAATGAGTATGACAAAGCATACTTCTTTATTAACATATGGTGAGAATGATATTTGTTATTTATTTATATACCTTATAATTCAGTATCAAAAGAGAGAGAATGAAGTAGCTTTTAGTCATTATGCATATATACCCAATTATGGCCTTTATTCTTTAATAGTATGACAACATATAGAGTAAGTGAGAACAGTCTTCTATTCTTTTATCCAGTTTGCCTTCAGTTTTTTTCTTTTTCTTTCATTAGTTGATAAGTATTTATCTTTAGTTATCAATAGCACATATAATATAGATGGCTAGAGTTATTATTTTGGTACGAATACTATTTTTATTTTTAGTATATTTTGATACCTTTATAATGTTTTTTCTAATACGTTTATAGAATTTTTTCTTTATAATATGATATATGTGTATTTGTCTAACGTGTGAGTTTTGATGGTTTGCATTATTCACTCATATGTTTTAAGATATTTAAGTATATCCTTTTTAGGAAATACAGTTTTTGTACTATTTCTGTGCGAGAGAAAGTCTTTTATATAGGATTATTTGTAAGTATCCTACATTGTTTTAACTTTGTATCCTCCATGTATCAAATTGTTGTAGAAACCAGACCCTGGGTTTATATGCCATTTTGTATCACCTGTGCTGCTTATACAATATATTATAAAGCAGCATTTTGACCTTAGAGGTAGTGTAGTGTATGTGATTTCACTATTTTCTAAACGTGAGTCTATATTTAACCCTTAGTGCTGTTACTACTAATTAATAATGTGCAGGGGCATTAAAACAACTAGCCCCGATAAACGTCAGTCTTTATTAGCTGAGTATATGATGTAGTTCGTAGGGTGGTACTTTTGTATAATTAATTAGGGCTATAAATGGCGGGGTCTGGCGGATACATGAATACTCTTTGATAAAGTCCCATCGGGACGAAACGCGTCAGAGGATGGTCTACGTGTAATTTTAATTTTGGGTATGATGCCGTAATAAAGCTTTTTTTTTTTTTTTCTATTTTGCACACTGCCCTTAGCCAGACCGTTCTTTTGCTGTGCTCGCAATCCCCACCTGTTTTCTTAAGTAAAGCTTACCTTGTTTTTGAAATGTGTTCCGGCATATTGTGATCTTCACACCGCGATCTGTTTAGAAAATCAGAAGGCGAAAAAGGTAAAAGAAACACGTTAATGTATTTTAAATAAAAATAGTATTCCCGTATGGTACGCACATGAAAATTCGTATGCTGTTTAGTTCACATGTATGCACATGAAATATGGTATTATACACACTTGATTATTGCACATTGTTCAGCATGTTTCAGGAACATTATTGAATGGAAAGCATTTAATATGCCAAAAAAAAAAATTACAAACAACAACAGGACTACTTCTTTTGAGTATTTCGTTGCGATGACCGTGTGGTAGGCCTTGATGTGGGATCAGGTGCACGTTGACGTGCACGTTGCCTTCTTTGAATAGTTGGTGTTTGGGGCAGTGGCTGAGGTTTGGGCAGTGGCTGAGGTTGGGCCAGTGGTTGAGGTTGGGCCAGTGCCTGAGGTTGGGCCAGTGCCTGAGGTTGGGCCAGTGCCTGAGGTTGGGCCAGTGCCTGAGGTTGGGCCAGTGGCTGAGGTTGGGCCAGTGGCTGAGGTTGGGCCAGTGCCTGAGGTTGGGCCAGTGCCTGAGGTTGGGCCAGTGCCTGAGGTTGGGCCAGTGGCTGAGGTTGGGCCAGTGCCTGAGGTTGGGCCAGTGCCTGAGGTTAGGCCAGTGGCTGAGGTTTGGCCAGTGGCTGAGGTTGGGCCAGTGCCTGAGGTTGGGCCAGTGGCTAAGGTTGGGCCAGTCTCAAAGCTTGGGACAGTGCCAATGCCAATGCCAGCTGATGTTGCTGCGGCTGTGCCAGTGCAAGTGCCACGATTTATGCCATTTGAAAAGCCTGTGGCATCGGATCCTGCTGTGGCTCTGGCTCTCTTTGTGGCTCTCTTTCTGCCTGTCTTTCTGGCTGTATTTCTGGCTGTGATTGTAGCTCTGCTTCTGGCTCTGATTGTAGCTCTGCTTCTGGCTCTGATTGTAGCTCTGCTTCTGGCTCTGATTGTAGCTCTGTTTCTAGCTGTAATTGTAGCTCTGGATGTGGATCTTTTTGGCTCTGAGATTGTGTCTCAGATTGTGCCAGTGGGTCTGGCGGGTGCTGTGTCTGCACATGTGCCACAACCTGCGCCATACATGTCGCTATGATAGTTAGGCTATTGGCCATATTTTGTAGAGTCTCCTGTTGTTGGGTCATTATGACAGTCATGTTTTTCATTTCAGTATAGATGTTTTCATTTATTTTAGACTGTCTGTCTGTGTGATCTTGTTGGTGCTTGAAATAAATGGCTTCTAGATTTGTTAAACCCGCCAATCTCTCTGAAGCAACCTGGTCTCCCTGTCCCGCTGGTATCTGGTCATGGTCTTCATCTGTATCATGTGTTGTCTCCTGTAGTACACGGAAATCTGGGCCTGAATCTTCATGTTCTGGGGCATCAATATGTGGTGTATCCAGTACCATCTCATCATCCTCACTTCTAACATGTTCATGTTCTGTTGGTGACACATCTGATTCCGTGTCCTCAGCAATAACTATATAATAAATAACAATACGTTACAATCAACATAATGGCTAAGTTATTATGTGCTCCTCTTTATTTTCCTGTACAGACATAGTGCTTTTCCTACAATCAACAGTGAGGTGTAATTTTGACATTACATGAACAAATCATCAAAACAGGTGATTGTAGTTTAATGTATGTATAAGTTCTTGCATTGAACACTATTGATGACTTAAAGCAGGCCTGCACAACTCCAGTCCTCGAGGGCTGCAAACAGGCCAGGTTTTCAGGATATCCCTACTTCTGCACACCTGTCTCAATTAGTGGCTCAGTCATACTGAGCCACTAATTGAGCCAGCTATGCTGAAGTAGGCATATCCTGAAAACCTGGCCTGTTTGCAGGCCTCGAGGACTGGAGTTGTGCAGGCCTGAGAAAGATTGATGTAATTGCATCAGACTCACCTGGTGTCGAATGAAAGAGAGCTGGCCCAATATCTCGGTTGCCTCCAATCCCAAAAATCAGTCGTGGATTCATAATAGAATACATCTTTTCCTCATAGGAATGGAGATTCAAGGAGGCAGGAGGACCCCCTACTGCCCCACATGCATGTCTGCCAGCATTTGCCATCTTCCTCTTCAGTCGGAGTTTGATGTCGCCGAAGCGCTTTTTACAAGTCTCAGGTGTCCTTTTAAACACACCTGATGCCGACACAGATCTGCAGATGTTTGCCCACAATTGAGACTTTTGACTTGTCTTCGTTTTACCTGTGTGTATATATAGAAAACTTATTTGACATGCCTGTAGGTTAAGTTACATTTCAGTTGTGTGATGTAATTCTGTATCAGGCCTGCACAACTCCAGTCCTGGAGGGCCGCAAACAGGCCAGGTTTTCAGGATATCCCTACTTCTGCACACCTGCCTCAATTAATGGCTCAGTCATACTGAGCCACTAATTAAGCCATCTGTGCTGAAGTAGGGATATCCTGAAAACCTGGCCTGTTTGCGGCCCTCCAGGACTGGAGTTGAGCACGCCTGCTGTATGGTAATATCTGAAACTGTTTGTCAACATGTACATATAATTAAGCACACCTATTAGGCTATGTAATGCGCGCATTAGTGACACATTAAATGTGCCAAATCATCAGCACACATCCGTGATAGCAGACATGTTGACATGCTCAATATTACGTTAGTCATGTATTGATTAAACATAGATGCCATATTTGTTGCATTTGTTTCAAGAATGGGATTAATTTAGTGTCAGTGAGTCGTAAAGAACCATAGTCCCACTTTGTGGTGAATGAGAATGGGCCTGTAGAAGGGGTAAGTGAGCACGAAACGTAACGTTTACCCTGCGTCTCATCACCACAACTTCCTTCCATGTTAGTGATTTGGTTATCATATCCCTCACTTTAGTGATGTCACATATCCCCCTTCCCTCAGCATCCCTCCCCCTCCTGTTAATTTTATGTGATTACAGTTTTGTTAACAATTGTCAATTAATGTTGTTCTGTTTAGCTCATTCAGTTATCAGCATTTCAAGGATCATTGATAGTTTCTTATTAATTATGAGTGCCTGGAAAACTTTGTTGGATATGTCCTTATGAGATTAAAGTTCTCCTCATTGTTCCCCATCAAACAAGAATTAAAAATGTCAAATAAAGATCATACATTAGGTATTGCGGTATATACAACATACTTTGAATATTATAATACATTAGATAAAAAATACTTACATGCCAAGGATCCATACACTACCGGCACACTTTATTTGAGTGCGGCTAGCTCCGCAAGCCTGGGGGTGCCCCGGCATGCTAGCCGCACTCCCTCGGCGTGCCGCGCGTCATCGACGCGCGGTCACGCGTCATCGGGTGCCTGCGCCACCTGCACGCGCGTCCAGGGCTTCCCGAGGGAGCCCTGGTGTCCCGCGATGTGGGGGACGGCGGCAGGGGGATCCGGGAGACCCGGCGGACCCGGCAGCGGGAGAGAGAAATCCCCGATCGGAGGGCGCTCCTTCGTGTCTTCGGCACGCGCCCGACACCCTCTGGCGCGCGCCAGGTTACTGCTGCGGCCGAGAACGGGCAAATGCTCAAATAAACTCGGCCGCAGCAGTATAGTCGATCATATGATGACATGACACCTTCAACAAGGATGTCATTTTCCCGAGGGGTAAATCGTGGGTTTCTCATGCCCTCCGTAGGCGCCTGGCTTGTTAATGGCCCCTCATCACTTCCATCCTCATCACTGTTTGTATGATGAACAGTGTCCCTCTCTCCCTGTCCAGTACTCCAGCTACCCTCACCCACCTGCACTCCCCCACCTGGAGTATCATCACGGGACGTACCTGCCCTGGCAGGACGAACCGTACCTGTACGTCCCACTCCTCTCCCACTCCCAACAGCCACCGCACCACTGCCACTCCCACGCTCCACCACTCCACTCCCACGCTCCACCACTCCACTCCCACGCTCCACCACTCCACTCCCACGCTCTACCACTCCACTCCCATGCTCCACCACTCCACTCCCACGCTCCACCACTCCACTCCCACGCTCCACCACTCCACTCCCACACTCCACCACTCCACTCCCACGCTCCACCACTCCACTCCCACGCTCCACCACGCCACCAGCCACCGCACCACTCACACGACCATGTCCACTCACACGTCCACTCCCACGTCCACATCCACTCATCCTCTCTATTTCACTCAGTCCAAAAAACAAATATAAACAAAAAGGACACACTCACAAATAACTTTCACAATAACAAGACAAAAATGTAGTGAAAAAAAACAAAATACAATACAACTCACTCAATAATCAAGAACTCTCTCCTACTACCACCACCAACAACAACAACTCCGCTCTATCTCTCCTCACAACTGCACCCACACACGTTGGTAAAACAATGTAGGTTTTTATAGGTTGTCACACAGAAATCGTGGTGCCAAAGTGTGATTACAATTGGTGTCATGTGCTTGCCTAATTTCCTGAGTTCATGTTGTCAACACTTAACCCCTACAGTACCATGTCCATACAAATATATCTCTCTCTCATATATATATATATATACACACACAATAATGAACGACGATATTATAGTGAATGGATTGAATCATTACATGGACTCTCCCAAAGACCCCCCTGCAACTCAGGGGACCATAATTGCGTTTGCGTGTAGAAGAACCAAACAATTTTATTGTTTGAAATGTATTTTTTATAATGAGCAGGGGGTCTCCGGAGATGAATCGTATTTGTGTGAGGTCCGCGTCACGTGAGCGGGACTTTAAAATTCTGCAGGGGATACCGGCACCACATATCAGGGCCTGTATCACAAGAAGTAGGGGGTCCCCGAGGCAGAACTCAATGCGGTTCAGCTCAGGGGACCCCCTGCTCCCGCACACTATTATTAAAATTTACATTCATGCTGCTTCATAACCACAGCAGATAGCCGCTACGGTAAGGAATTATTGATTATTGGTATGTATGTTTTGACAGTAGTGTAGATGTGCAGGGGGTCTCTGGAGTTGAACCGCATTGGTTTCATGTCCGAGGGCCCCCTAGTTCAGGAGATACAGGCCCCTTTATGGGGTGCCGGTATCCCCTGCAGAATGTAAATAACCCGGTCACGTGACGCGGAAGCTTTAAACTGCAGGGGATACCGGCACCCGATAACAGGGCCTGTATCTCATGAAGTAGGGGGTCCTCGGACATGAAACCAATGCGGTTCAACTCCGGAGACCCCCTGCTCATGTACACTATAAATAAAATGTATTTATTTTGTGTACGATCGCCAGTAATAGCCTTGCATGGAGATAGCAAATCTCCATGCAAATGTAACGTGCAGGTTTTTTTCCTATCAGGTAGCGTACGGGAACTTTAAGTGCGATAGCAGAGGGAAAAAAGCTTGCACGCACGATAAGCCAGTTTTGGACACGTCCGATAGGATATGGGCTGCGGGCCTTAGTGAATCGCGCCGCCGACTTCATTTTTTATCGGACGGGCTAATTTTTTTAAGGCCAGCGAAGTGAAAGCTCGGAGCTTAGTGCATAGCCCCCTATATGCTGAATGCTCCTTAACCACTGCTATATATGCACCTACTCCGCGTGGTGTATTAATAAACACCTCTGAAGTCAAATATTCTGATTATGGTGTAAATGCGAAGAAAGGTATAAGAAATGGTCAGTCTATAAAAAATACTACGTTGTTTGTAGTTTTAGCTTTTTTTGTGCTCAATGCATACTAAAGAGCAAGCTACCAGATTGCCATTTACCATCACCTCCCAAAAAATTGATAAGTGGACAGGAGTGGTTCATATTTCTAGCCATAAGGCTAAGTTAGCCCCTAATAAAAAAAGAGATAAAAAATACAAATTCGCAACGCAAGTTAATAAATCTTGATAAAAATCAAGACACGCTACTATTTAGCTGGAAAAATTGATTTAGGGATTAATGGGGAACTAATGTAAGATTGTCAGTAATATACAATCTCAAGGTAAGTATAAAATAAACAAACTAATATATTCAAAATAGGAAGTTAAATGATGAAATACCACTGCCAAGTGATATCTAGTACTACTGTACATACATTAATCCTAGTTATGTCAGAAAGGCTATTTAATCATACATTCACTAAATCTCTATTGGACCAAAGTGTAGCTGTCAACCTAAGTGTTTGCTTATAATGATGTAAAATACCTTAATGCTTGCAGGTACTATATTAACACATAGATCATATATCCAGACAGCTGCTCACAAAGGTCTATGTGTAGCTCAACTGCTTAGGTGGTCAGTTATATGTATTAATACACATCATACAATGATTAATACTGAACCACAGTTATCAATATGCAGGTTTGTTTAGAGAGGAGGGGGTGAAAAATGCAGAATCACTTCAATGTTAGATCATACCCAGGATGTGTGTATTCGCACAGATCATTAAAAAGGGTGATATTAGGTTGACAATGGTCTACTCCTCTTATGCTAAATAAAGGCAGACGTATTCCAAAATTGCCCTTGATTAAAAATCAGTTGTGGACCTAACCACAATAAGCATAGGTAGTTTATACTCGACACCTCTTGTACACCTTTGTGCCTTAAGCTGCAGGTATATCTAGCTAATTTAATAAAATAGTGTCACTATTCACATAATTATAATGTGCCCCCTACTCAGTGTGGTGTATTCATGAACACCAACAGAATTAATTAGTTGAGTAGGATATGAGCACTTATCTATGGACAGATCCATCTGCAGAGAGACATTAGGCTTAAAATAAACTGCCTTATTCTATGTTGGATATATATCGTCCAGCTAGCTAGTAAACTGGTAAATTCCCATAGTTGATAGTTGCGCTGTAAGTGGTGTGAGTGGTACATCTAACAGCCCAACCGAATAGATAGTTGCAATAGTAGTTACATTTGTATCAAGCGTGTCTCCCATCACCCGCCTCTTGAGATGACGTCACAGACTTGCGCCCCCACCACTGACGATCATTTCGCGTCACACTGACGCTTTCTCAAGGTGGACTTCAGAGGTGTTTATTAATACACCACGTGGATTAGGTGCATATATAGCTGTGGTTAAGGAGCATTCAGCATATAGTGTTCATTAGTACAGTAATTTAGTATACTCTGCTGACCAAAGAAATAGCTGCGTATATATTGATTCATTTGACCAGCTGCCCATAACCCACTGTGACCCTAGCAGTGTAAAGGTGGTAGGATCTTACCTTCTATTAGCCCTCTAATTTAGGATCAGCACCAATCAGTAGTGCATAGATCAAGAGTAAATTATCTAATAATTTTTTTATTTGCCTTCGTGACTATTCGTTTTATGTGCTGTTTCGTTAAGTGTTTTTGTCCAACTATATATTATCTCTATTTACCATTAAAGGTTACGTTTTAACACATACACTTTTCATTCACCTGGGTGAGTGCTGTTACCTAACGGGGTCTTTTTGTAATTGCTTCGGCAATTATATGTGTGTTCATGATGTTCCTCTTTACCCCTGGCACCATCTGTTCTATATAGACTGTAGCAAGAGTTTCCTTCCATCCCCTCTCCCCATTCCCCCATTTTCTTAGGAAGTGAGGGAAGACAGAACAGTAGAAATTGGCTTTTTAGTCGCCAACAAACCTCACAGTCGGGATTCGAAGAAAAGTTATCATGCAGCGTGTAGATAGATCCAGAACTTCAGCTTCAATCCCACTCATACAAAACGAGCCATCATACACAGCCAGGCTATAAGTTATCACCGCATATGCTCTGATACTAAAGACAGAAACAAACAACTCACAACCTTTACTGAATCATTAAAACAGAAAGGAAACAAGCCAAATACTATTGCCACAATAATCGCAACTGCACTAAAAGCCCCAGGAGTACACCTACTCTAATACAAGAAGAAAAAACAACCACACGCACACCACTAGTGGCTATATGCAACCCTGCCCTAGAAGGAATGCAAAAAATAATCAAAGATCTGCAACCCATGCTGACAGAGGATTAACCATTAAAATACATTTTCCCCAAACCACCCATCCTTGCATTTCGGCAACCGCCGAACCTCAGACAGAAGTTGGTCAATAGAAAACTTCATAATGACTGAAGGACACTGTTAATGGCACACAACTATGCAACATCACACTCTGCAAACTTTGCAAACATATATGCCAAGATTCCACAGTCAATCACAAACATATTGTAGAACATTCAATGTCAAAGGAACATTTTGCTACACATCAAAGAATGTGGTATATATACGATTCAATACAGCAAATGTGACCAAGGATACTACCTTGGTGAAACCAGCCAACAACTTCAAATCAGAATGAACCTAGACAGACACCCAATAACACACCATGATGAATTAAAATATTGCACTCCAGTGGAACACCACTTCTAACAGCCAGATCATTCCGTAAATTATTTAAACATCCAAATCCTCAAAGGAATGTTTATCAGTAATCCAGAGCGGAAAACATTTGAACTTAAAATGACAATATACGTTGACACTAAAACAAGAGGACTTAATGCTGATATGGGGTTTTTCACACACTATCATAATTTATTGTAATGTTTCACATTGCTGATGGATGTATGGTCCTGTGACTCACTGTCCCTTTCATCCATTTATTACCCTGTCTGTTTATTTCTTCTCTGCATCATCTGCTTTAGATGGCTATCTTGTTTTTATTTTTTTACATCTATGTTAAACTTGTTGAATCTTTGTAAATCAGTATTGCTAACCTGAGGAAGAGAGGATAACTCTCGAAAGCTTGTCTTCTAATATCAATTGTTAGTCCACATAAAAAAGGTATCACCTAATACAGAAGTACTCATTTACTTGGCACTATTGCAACTGGACAAGACAGCTATTTCTATTTAATTTAATATGAAGATCAAATCTATCTAATTCAGTTGACTGCTACCAAATCTCTTTCATTGTTTCACTGCAAACACATGCAAAAAATATTGGATTTGGGTCTCTTTTTGGAATCATTAAGTTAATAACTTTCAGTGTTTTAACTACAGTTGTTGCCCATCTCTACACTTTTTGGCTAATTTTGACGTCTTAGAATAATTGTAGTTTCAACATTTTTATTCTTGATTTTCAACAGTTACCGTATTAAAAATGTGGTTTTCTTCTCATAACATTTACTGTAATGCAAATAAATTCCTCTCGTATTTTAGTACTCTGCTGCAAAGTATTTCTTTTTTCTTTCATGGTCTTTCCCTGCAATTTTTTTAAAATTGATTCTTATTCTCAGGCTCAGCCTGTGTGTACATGCAGATTGGCATTATTCAGTTCTCTGAATGAGACTAAAGAATCATGATACAACAAGTTGCATAGTAGAGCAAATCGTCATTATTAACATAAAACGTTAACCATACCCTGGAGCATTTAGGCATGGAAAGCTATTTAACCCACTAATTGATGGGGGAAATTATGATATTATTACATTCAGAAACAAGCAAATTCTTACAATGAAAAAGTAATCCTTCGCAGTGGTAACTACTTTTAAAACTAATGAGATACTGAAGTAGGGATAAAAATATAATTCTTTATGGATATATAGTTACGAAAAAGCAGATTCTTATAATAAAAAAGTTATTCTTCTCAACGGTAACTCATTAAAAAAAATAATGAGAAACTGCAGTACACTACGGAAAGCAATTGAACTCTTAATGGATAAATAGCTAAGAAGCAGATTAAACCGTGAATATGTGTAAGCCATATAAAGTATGTGACAAGATAGGAACAAAATATATTACGAACAGTATTTCCAGGTTTCTACAGTATAAAAACCTCCATTAGCATAACAGTACAATGTAGTACAATCATTTTGCACCTGGTGAAATGAGAAGCATTTGAAAATTGTATGCTAAATAATGCAAAAATAACCAGAACATGGGTAATTGCAAAGTTAGTGCATACGATTTCTGTGTATCCTAAGTGAATATAAGACTTCCAAAGTAAATACATTAAATGATATAATCTCCTGTAGTGTAAATCGTAATCTTTGTCTGAAGAAATTATGCATGATAACACAAAACTGAAAACAAGCTGCCAACAGAGTTCATTTCAACTGAATATTGCATAGTATTTAGCTCTATTATTCTTTAGTCACAGTACAATGTCGTTAAAATAAATGTTTACTTAAATACAGTAGTAAGAAAATAAGCCCTTTAAAATCTTTCCTGTCAGGCCTGAAAATATATCATGCTTAAAGTTTTGATGAGTGTAGAAAGCAAAAGCAAACATTGTTTTAGAATGCACTTCACAACGCACATACTGTAATCAGGTTTCACCTTCTGCACAGTTTTTGATAATAAAATATCTATGATAACTTATATTGGCTACCAGTTCCTTTAACTTGTGTTTGAAAGAATTATGTTTTTTTTATTTTATTTAAGCCTTTTATATACATATTGGGGCTGTGAAAATATTGTTTCCTGGTTCCCATATCAAAACTTTGCTGATACTTTTACTACAAAAGGAAGTTTGTAAAATTGTACAAAAACATAAACTTTGTATTTTTATTTTATTTTGCGCTTTAGAAATATTACACTGATTTAGGTAGCAATATGCATCAAATATATCAGCTGGGAGAAGTGAAACAAATGATAAATAATCTAAAAATCTATATGGTTATGTAAATAGAATGTACTGTAGATCTACAACTGCAAATGATATGTAGTACTGTCTCCATGATTAAAAATTGCACCTATATTTTGCAGGTATATTTTTATTTCTATGGTAGGTAGCTTTTCAGTCACAAAAGTCCCTATTTACTAATTTGTGCAAAGCTGTAAGGCATCAGTTTAGCACCACTTTTTAAATATGACTCAAAGTCCAGTCTAGGATGTTGGTTACTTTGGAGGTCTGTATCAAGATGGAGCAATTTGCTTTAAAACACATAGGGGTCTATTGTATGTGTCAACACAGAAAAATGTAATTTGATCCTCTTCTCCATTCTGGAAGAGTTGCGTCATATGCAAGAACAGTTTCTTACTTCTGAAACAGAATGTTAGACTTACGCTACTTCAGATAAGGTGTTTTATTTGGATCAAAAAAAAGGGAAGAGATGCATAATGTGATAAAACTTCACATAATAGACAACATGTAACTCATCCCCAACTCCTCCTACTGACAAGCCACAAACCGGGACAATCAAGCTAATTGGAGCAAATGTGCAAAACAACCTTTTGTATATGTAGCTGGGCTCCCCATGGTCACCATGTTGTTGTGGGGGGAGAGAGTGTTGCAGTGCAGGGAACGCTCCGATATTTCGGAGATTCCGCGTAGAGGGCGCCGCCATGTTAGAGGTTGGTGCAGGCGCAGGAATGGCAAGGCCAGAGGTTGCGCATGCGCAGGCATAGTTGCGAAAGCCCGCGAAGGAGGAGAGCTCTGATAGGGAGAGAGCCCAGGAAACTACAAGTCCCAGCGACCCCGCGGAATCCCGTGACGCGCGAGAACCAATCAGGCATGAGGAAGGGGGAAAAAGGAGTCGGAGTACGCACAGTTGGTCAGAGCTAGCGGGTGGAGGAAGGAGACGGAGCTCCGGTGTAGGGAGAAAGTAAGCCCCTACCTAGGCCTTATACCCCAGGCCCAGTTAGGCCCTGAGCCCCAGTACCGTGGAGCAGAGTTAAGGACTGGCCCTAGACAGGTTCCGGTTCCCGTAGTGTTATCAGAGACATTGCCTATTCAGCAGGAGGTCTGGGCTCAGACCCTGCTGCCGTGCTGCCGTGCTGCCGTGCTGCCGTGCTGCCGCGCATCTGGGTGGGATCACCCCGGACGGCACTGCCGACGTCAACTCGGCCCCACTGATCCTTTGTGACGACCCTTGCAGGCCCGGGTACTGGAGTGCCCCGGCAGGTAAACCACTAGTGCACCAACGATATCACCCTTAGTCAGGACACAGTGGCTGCGCAGTCACACATATAGGCTCAGTATCTCACTCGGAGGGTGGGGAATATTGGACTGGGGGAAACTGGACACGGAGTGGGATCACCCGGGGGAGGAGGGGGGTTAGCGTCCTGCGAGACGCCGTAGATAGTGTCTCCTCTAGGGAGGGACACCTGTTGATCAGTAGAACCACGCAAACCTTGTTCATGCTAGTAAAGTCATTTGGTTGTTTATATTGCTGTGTGTGTGTTGATGTACATAAGTGTCCTGCGAAGGCCCACTCCCCCTCTGGCGGGAGCTGTCGCAGGTGGAGACGCTGCACCAAGTATCAGGTATTAGCTATTATTACGTGTGCCCCAGGCTCTCCGCGGCGGAGGCTCAGGCCCTGTGAGCCTACAGGTCATACAGCATATGGTAGCAGTCTGTGTTCACTAGGAAACAGGGCTACATATACAATGTATTAATCTAATTGGCTTCCTTAAACTAATCTAATCATGATATGGACATATTTTGTGTGTTTTATTTATCTGGAAATACATAACAAATATAATTTCATAGGGGCCTCTCAATAGGAGAGTGTTTGTCAATAAATTATTTTCTATAACCTTAGCCCACTGTGTCCCAGGACAGGAGGAGGGACGAGAGCTCAGCATCAGTGAAAAGGAAGCATTTAGAGGCAATCAAACCCCTCCCAAATGTCAACTCGGCATATTGTAATTACAAGATAACTTTAAAAAATGTTTCAAAATACTTATAAATGGTCATATTTTGGTTAAAAATTCAATTATCACTCAAATGTAACCTCTTAAAATATCACTGCCACTAGAATACTTTGGTCCTACGAGGGATTGCCTCTTTTATACCTCCTTGTACCTGGTGGAATTATTTGATGTAAAGAAAAAGGAAAACTGGACTGGATTTAGGAGCAAAATGTAGTGCATCTGATTATAATATGACACTATCTCCTCTCCTAACTCTTGCTATTACAACTCCCCAAAATGCTCACAGCTGCAGGAGGACCTGGACACATTGATAGAAAGTGACACAGAGTCAAAATTATGCACTTTGCACATGTTGTTGGAGCAAAGCTTCTGTTATCACACTTGAAACACAATACCCAAAGACTGCATGCCAGGAATATAGGTCTGGCATTAGGAAGCTTTCTGAATCTATGCGGAAAGCACAGTGGATAAATGAAACAAAAAAAGGCCATTATTTTTCTGAATATGTTTTCATAGATACAGTATACAATACAATGTGCACTTCAGTTGGGGGCCAAATTGTGATTGAGTTCCACACTGTAACATAAATTGTTAGCCAAAAATATTCAAGCCACTTTATACCTTGTGTTGAAAAGAGAAATATATGAGTTACAAATTTAACAATGAAAACAATTTGTTGTTTAAATACCTGCACCATTATATGCATTATACACTGTATACGTCCTTCACTGTAATTGTAACTAAAGATGGGTGAATCTTTAGCCGACATTCACATTCACTACGAATATGGTATTTTTTTGCAGCCACAGATATTCATGGCCAAGTCTCAAAAATGCACCTCCATTTTTTTTCTATTACTGAAACATTCGCACGTGAATGGGAAAGTCTGCATATTCGCATTCAAATCAAATATTTGTTTTGACTTTGGTAGGAGTCCAAATAGGGGTTCAGCCTCAGGTTTAAGACATTGGGCCTCATGCAGTAAGCGACGATTATGTGAAATCGGCAAGCTTACCGATTAGTCATGTTATTGGCGATTTTCCCTCTCCGTATGCAGTAAGTGCCGAATGTCTTCAAAATGAAACCGAAAACAAATCCGCCCACTCTCACGATGATTTGCCGATCACACACAGGTGTATCGGCGTGCGTGGCGGGGTGCTGTTAGGTTGGCCAATCAAAAATCTTGCTGAATCAGGCGAAGCAAGCATGTATTGGATAGCGCGCCATATTTAAAGGCAACGTGTACTGTTAATCATTCTCTGTGTTGTTGGGAGTGAGAGAGAGAGAGACGCACAGAGCTGGGCGATTTAATATTTGCATATTGACTGAGAGACTTGTTGTGTATTGTGAGAGCTTTGTCCTTTGTTGTTTTGTTTACATCTTTGTCTTGTTTTCTATGTGGAAGTGTTTCGTGTGATTGGCTGTACATTTGTTTTCTGTTTTTTGTGAGTGCTGTAAGTATGCCCGCAAAGCGTGGGAAGAGTGATGCTGGTGGGAGTGGTAGTGCTACTCGTGCGAGTACGCGTCAGAGTGAACGTACTGTTCAGGGGAGTGATGTTGCTAGGAGTGCGAGTGCTGTTGCTGGGAGTGCTGTTGCTGCGAGTGGTGTTGCTGGGAGTGTGAGTGCTGTTGCTAGGAGTGTGAGTGCTGTTGCTGGGAGTGGGAGTGCTGGTGCTGGGAGTGGGAGTGCTGGTGCTGGGAGTGGGAGTGCTGCTGGTGGCTCAGTTGCTGATGGGGTGTCTGGTGGTGGCGTGCTTGCTGGTGGCCAGCTTTTGGAGTCTCTTCCATTGGAAGAAGGAGAGTCCAGTCAGCAGCAGGCAAGCTCTGAGCCTAAACGTGCTCGGAAGAAACGTGTGGAGAAGCCACGTAATCCTCGCTTCAATGACCAAGAAAATAGGGCTCTATTCACTGGGATTCTGGAGCACTATGACAGTCTCTATGGACATTTAGTAGGTAAGTGTACCTTTCCATTTATTCTTCAAATACATGTGATCCTAGGTCATGTAAATTTTGTTAATATGCAAATATGGGTACAGAATATCTTTCTATGTTAATTAGTGTGTAAACACAGCTTTTTATCATGCGTTACAAGGACAACAAAACTCAGGCGTACAATTTGCGATAACTGCATACAATATTAATGCAACCTTGCTTACATGTATAGGTTTACTAGTGAATGCTCATGTGCTTCACATATTACACCTAAAACAGCATGTTTGCTTTCTCTTGGAACAGCTAGCAGTGTAGGAAACTGGTGGTTGTATTATTATTAATTAACGTCATATATTTTGTATGTTTTTCAAGCGCGGACAAGTTCATCAAGCAAAAAAGAAATGTGGGACACAATAGTAATTGGTGTCAATGCGTGTGGGAATCGTGTCAGGATCAAGGAGAATTGTCGCAAGAGATTTGACGATATTAGGTCAAAATTAAAAAAGAAAATACAAGACCAACGCGTGCATGCTACTGGCACTGGAGGTGGCCCGCCACCACAGCGTCTGATATTAACTCCATTGGAGGAGCTGCTTCGGGGAAAATTACTTCCCGTCGTCATGGAGGGTTTGCCCGGTGACAGGGACATCGGAATTTATCCCTCACAATTTCCACCAGGTGAGAAATATTACTGCACTAGGCGTGTCGTTGCTTACAGTTATTTTAAACATTTCTGCTGCTTTTTATAGTGACTTCCCAATATAAGCATACCTACATCTATATATGTATATGTCTGTTTCTCTCTCTCTATATATATATATATCAAAATATACATATATGTTGTAGTCCTACTAAAAGCAGTAACTAATATACCACGTGGAATTGCGTGGTCATTTGCATGTGAATTCCCACAATGCTTTGCTGCAGTGGAAGCAATTTATGGTGGGCGAAGATGGGGAACAACAGGGTAGCACACATGTGTAAGACATGCTAATGAGAAATTATTACTAGGTACTGGTGCAGAACATAAATATATATAATATTAATGTGTATATTATTTATTTAACTCCAACAAACATGACATTACTGGCTATTCAAATCATGCATCGAATATATTGCATGCAATGGCCAACAAACATCACTTGCACTAACAAATGTCTTGTTGTTTATTAAAAGGTCCTTTTTTGCTTTATGTCATATACAGACAGCATAATGAGGCACACGTAGCATATGTTATGTCATTGTGTTCATAATCTGCACACTTCAGACGACTATTTTGCTCCTCTACCATTGTGTTAAAGCAGCTGCAATGAATATGTCATCACAGCATACACGTCAACAGAGGGGGTGGGTTCAGCACACACCCAAATTACAGGGTCATTTTACGGTCAACTTAGTTCACACCATTTTCACCTGTTTGAAGTAATTGTAAGGTCTGCCTGATTAGGGTTTTTGGGGAAGGGAATACCGTTCTTACAACCTGACTAGCAAAACTGAAGGTAATCACACTCATTTGAAAGCTTCACTCTAGGTACTAAATCCCCCAACAAGTCATTACTTATCAAACCGTACGTCACACATTCGTTCACTCATATCTATAGTTCAACTGATATCAACAACACATTATCACACACTGCATGTGTTGTGTTGTTGAGTGACAGCCACATTCAGGTGTGCCACAGTTTCTATTAATGTACCACACATATCCTCTACCAAAAACGAATCTTTTTGCTATATGACCACCTTCATGATAACCATTGTGAATGTTCATCTCATGATACTTATGTACATTATGATACTGATATGACTACACAACAAAAAATTTTTATCTACAAATGTAATCAATTTATCCTAACGCATTACTGCAGAAACATAGTATGTTGTATGTTAGGGAACTCAAAAGTTCTAAGTACACGGGCATGTACATTGTTATTACAACTATTTATGTTCACTTTCTCACACACATTTTCTGTTAAGGAACTGATGCTGTTAGTTACTCATAAATACAGAACATACAATAACTGTTTGTTCAATATTTACACATGTAAATTTACAACTGATGTTATTGTTATATATAGTTGCCCCTGGAGGACATGTGTCACCTGAGACGGAACAAGTGTCTTCACCTGGGTCATGCAGCTCAACACACCTAGAAGGTGGGTGTATGAGGTGGTGGCCATATGATATGTGCACTTCTATATGTTATGTTGTCATGTTCATTATTTGTTTTGCACATGTTATTTAAATAGGATTACTTAGTGTCAGTGAAAATTAAGTTTAAGACAACATGTATTGTGTTTGTGATGTTAAGTATCATGTAGGAGGTGTGAGTTTAGAACAACTTTTCATTCATTCTTATTTCATACTGAGTCCAAACATTATTCGTAAGTCAAGGTAGTTTTTAATGGGACGTTATAAAACGTATGGAAACATGTTTGTTGTTACTTATGACACAGTATAATTACATAGTAAAACAGCAGAGATTAACATGCCATTTCATAATGTGTACATTTATTTTTAGAACATGATGATGAAGATGATGATGATGATGATGATGAAGATGATGATGATGATGATGATGCCACCATATACACAGAAAAGCCACCATGTGACCATGAAGAGGTTCCCATAGAAACAGTTACACAGCCAATTCGTCCATCAAGTAACACATACGATGCAATAGTAGCTTCAGAGGGAAAAATTGTGGAAGCTGAAAATCGTCGCCATTCTGATCTGATGACAGTGCTCGAAAGGATGATTTCACTGCAGGAACAAACGATATCACAATTGGCACATCTCCACAGTGTCTTCATTGAAGTGCCTAAACAAATGCAAAAAATAAACACGTCATTAGAAGCAATGGTTGTGCAGCAAACCCAAGCTAATTACTTGAGAATGACTACTGTACCAAATTTCAACTTCAACACCTCACAGGCAGGATCTTTACATGCTGGTAATTTTTCACCACATGCATCTGATGTTCATTCCCCAGGTCGGAATGTTACCGTTCAAGTAGCAGACATTTCTGTGCAGGTTCCTGACGACATCCTACCGCTGCCATCTGTAGAAAATCAGGAGCTGACACCTACAAAGGAGGCGACAAAATCAAAAAACCACAAGCAATTACTACTGACCAGGAAACATGAAACGGACCAACCATGTGTTGTGCACGGTGTACCAACTTGCTCACATGTGTCACTACCCACAAGCCCTGTCGGTGAGTCACTGCCCACAAGCCCTGTCCGTGAACAGTCACTGCCCACAAGCCCTGTCGGTGAGTCACTGGCCACAAGCCCTGTCCGTGAACAGTCACTGGCCACAAGCCCTGTCCGTGAACAGTCACTGGCCACAAGCCCTGTCCGTGAACAGTCACTGGCCACAAGCCCTGTCCGTGAACAGTCACTGCCCACAAGCCCTGTCCGTGAACAGTCACTGCCCACAAGCCCTGTCCGTGAACAGTCACTGCCCACAAGCCCTGTCCGTGAGTCACTGCCCACAAGCCCTGTCCGTGAACAGTCACTGGCCACAAGCCCTGCCCGTGAAGTGCCAGAGGCCACAAGCCCTGCCCGTGAAGTGCCAGAGGCCACTCAAAGTGGCTCTGTTGTGCCTAAAGTTGTTGCTAAACGAAAAAGGAAAATCCAAGAGACAACAAGCAGGCCTGTTACTCGCTCTCAAAAGGAAAAAAATAAATGTTATAATTCACTAAATATGTCTTTGGCCTTGTTTTGTTGACTTCAGATTATCTAATGAATATTGTATGTATTGTATTGTATTGTATGTCTTTATTTATATAGCGCCATTAGTGTACATAGCGCTTCACAGTAGTAATACATGTGGTAATCAAATAAATAACAGATAATATAAATAACAGATCATGGGAATAAGTGCTTTAGACATAAAAGTAACATTTCGGAAGAGGAGTCCCTGCCCTGAGGAGCTTACATTCTAATTGGTAGGTAGGGAGAACGTACAGAGACAGTAGGAGGGAGTTCTGGTAAGTGCGTCTGCAGGGGGCCAATCTTTATGTATCCTGTGTTCAGAATATCCACAGTGCATCCATGTATGCTGAAGACCTGTTGTTTCCAAACTTTCAAGTATGTTCTTGTACACGTGAAGTTTTGGAAATGTTAACAGTCCTCATTAATGAATAGTGTTATTAATATTGATGTATTAATCATCTGTTCAGTAATGGTCCACCAGGAGCCAGTTGCTATGTTTAGAGAAGCTGCCATTGACTTACCTGCAAAACATTGTATTTGGGTGTGTTACTTGATGTAATCATTGCATGTTAATATTATTCACATGCAATTAAAAACACACATCTATTTAACTGCAAACATCTTTCTTGTCCGTGTACAGCAGGATTAAGTGTAAAACATTACTTACCTTCACCTTGCTTGCCCATTGTAATGTTGTCCTTTAATCATTTATGTGTTATTGTTTCAAGAACATATCTGTGAATGTATACTAATATATATGTAGTATGTATGGATATATGTACACACACAGTGTGTGTGTGTATATATATATATATATATATATATATATATATATATATATATATATATATATATATATATATATATATATATATATATATACACACACACTGTATATATATACATACATACACACACACAGTGTGTATATATATATATATATATATATATATATATATATATATATATATATGATTTGCACTATCTAAACTGGTATACAGTAGATGTATTTTCAGAAAACATACACTTCATGCTTCCTTGTGAAAACACAGTATTTTAATAATACAGGCCTAATGTTTGTGAACTATACTAACTGTGAGCCTATAACAGTATTGGCCTAAAACAAATGTTTATTACTTAATTCACTCATGTTTATCACCATTTAAATAGGTTTCATACAAGGCCTACTTACTGCCATCAATATGTTCTGTGTACACCTGCATTACAGCGATATTATTGGTTGTAACACTACAGGCCTTCTAAATTAAAAAAAAACCTTGTTTGACGGTAAATCACATTTACCAGACAGGTCAATGCAATAGGCCATAACAAATTTTAAGCCTCTATTATTTAAACCTTTAAATAAATCACACCAATATAAAAATCCCTCTTTACATATAAACCCTTAAATATTGTAATATACACACACATTAAAAGTTTGGTTTTACTGACATTATATATATATATATATATCTATAAATATATAGATATATTTATGAGAGATATATATATATATATATCTACATATACACACGTACTTAAACTCTGATGCAGACAGGGAGTTAACCAGACTTTCAAATAGACACAGAAATTTATGTGAAAAAAAAAATATTTACTTTTGCAGGTGTGTGTGTATTTCATTATATGGCTGTGTAAGCACTATTTTCATGAAGTGGACAATGTTTTTTTCCTCAACCCACAATGTTTCTTAATTAAAAGTCTACAAATGTTTTGAGAAAGTAGATAAAAGTTGCTACATGTTGGTCAGTCAAATGGCTATCAGAAACCACAAATGTGAAACCAATTATTTCTAGACCTGCAATTGGTGCTTGAAACAAGGAGTACAAGTTGAAACATTGTGTGACCTTGAAAAGGAAAGACACAAAATAGTTAGCATTTGAACCATTTCATTATTATGAGCAAAGAACATAGAACTGCACACATCATTTCTGATACTCTGCAATGGCTGATGATTTATGTACAAATATGCATCCACACAAGGGGTACAAACTGATGATTGCAGAAGCGATTGTGTCAAGTCCGGACCAGAAAGCCAACGTGGGACAAATCTATGATTTGATTAGAGCAAAGTATCCTTATTACCAAGAACCTGGGCGTGCGCAAAATTTTAAATCCTCAGTAAGATTCACTTTATCAACTAATTACTGTTTTGAACGTGTGCAGGATAAGCTACAAGAAAGGTATGGTTTTTGGAAGATTGCTAAGGAAAAACAATTCACCGTGGAAGACGGCACACATATTGTGCTAAATGGCATAATTATTCCTAATGCCAATAGCAATGGATCCGCTACTACTGTTCCATGTGAATCGATACCTGCTGCAATATCTGCACCCTCCATTGCTGAAACACACATTCTACAAGAACATAATTACTATGATTTTGTACAAAGCCTTTCTGCTGCAAACGCATTCGAATGTGTACCCGAAGAAATGAACCTACCTCCGGACCAATTGTTTGAAGAAAGCAGTGGCGATTCCTATGAGCGCTTCATGGAGGAGATGTGTGTCATACAGGATTCAGCGTTTGGGTCAACCGTGGATGCAAATGCCTTGGTTTTCTGGAGCGACCAGTTGCAGGCAGACGAAGTGTTACTTCTACAAGAATGGTAAATATAACAATCGTTATGCGTTGACTCAGCGTTAAAAGGTTTTTTTTTTGTAACCACCATTTTGACTTTAAATGCGTGGATACAGCGTAACATTGCAGACTGGACAGGGAATAGTTCCGTGGGCGCCTATAAACTTTACCACTATAAAGGATATACGAAAACCAAGCCTGTTGGTTGTGAAGATTGTTGATCCTCACGGTGGGCTTGAAAACAAAGAGAAAGCACAACACATAGCGTAATACTGTTGAAACATTAAACAAACAACATATAACAGCTGAATACTGAAATGGTATTTTTAGGACAATAAAAACATTTAATAACAATTAATATTTGATATAATGCACAATTTGCATGGACATATAGATTTAAGCAATAAAAATCTGAATAAAAAGCAATAAAAAGCTCATCAGCTGCACCCACGAGCCGACAGAGACGCCAGCTAAGCAGAGAGCAGCACACAGATGAGAGGGGATACTCTCTAAAATATCCACTGCCTGCAAACCTATTCCATCTGGTGAGTAGGCATTGCTATCATCAACATTGGTGCTACGGAGCAGTTGAACCACCTATTCAGATTTTTATTGCTTAAATCTATATGTCCATGCAAATTGTGCATTATATCAAATATTAATTGTTATTAAATGTTTTTATTGTCCTAAAAATACCATTTCAGTATTCAGCTGTTATATGTTGTCTTATATGTTGTTTGTTTAATGTTTCAACAGTATTACGCTATGTGTTGTGCTTTCTCTTTGTTTTCAAGCCCACCGTGAGGATCAACAATCTTCACAACCAACAGGCTTGGTTTTCGTATATCCTTTATAGTGGTAAAGTTTATAGGCACCCACGGAACTATTCCCTGTACATACTGTTTTCCTGACCAGGGGGTCAGGCTTTGTGTCCTAGGCAGCCCCTTATGTATAGTTTTATTTAGTATATAAGGTAATAGTTACTACACCACACACATTGCGGTTAGCGCTACCTGTTTTGTTGTTTATGTAACATTGCAGACTGCATAACATGTAGCGATCACAAACACATTGTTTCCTATTACAATATAGTAGAACCTGAAAGAGTAGTACACATTGCTCACGAAATAAATATATGTACTTTCCTATCCCTTTAAACATATTATAAACATGTTACCATAACTGTAACACACACCTGTTTTGTTATCATGCAACATCTACAAAAAACAAACCGGTTCGACCACGTATGAAGTGGGACCTTTGTCATGTGCCAAGGCGTCCTTAAAAAGGATTACGGATGTAAGTCCCACCCCCAAGCGACGTGCGCGTGTCAAAGCCTATTGGCTGTGTTGTTTTGTTGTAGTTACGGTAACTGCACTGTGTCATGCGTGCGCCTCAGTGTTTGTGGGCGTACAGTGGGCGTTAGCCGAATGTTAATTCAGTGGGAGGAGTGTATGCGTGCGCTTCACGCTGGTTTAACATGACGTCACACGTATTGCATTTGCGCATTGTGTTATCGGCAGTGCTTTCTGTCCACACACGTCTGTTTAAAAAGAATACAGATGTACTCGTTTAGAACGAATGTAGTTTCACCTTCATTGTATTTGAAATAAATATTTAATGGTTAATGCTATTTTCAACATGTATTGAACGCACAACGTACGCATTGCTTTGCGCATGCGCTAACAGTTAGTCGACCCAAGCGTGAAGTGCGTGCGCACACTAAGATGTGCGCGCACATTTTTCAGTATACAGCCAACGTTAATTTCATATACATAGTTATGCCTGCTACTAATTTAATTAACCATTACATTATGATGTACACTTGTAGTTCTAACATATAAGTGACTGACGTGTGTATCTACACAATCATATAGAGCTGTGTAACGCGTTGTCACGGATACATATATAGTAAGGTGCCATCTTTGACCATCATGTGTTTGCTGTATTTCAGAGATGTCGGGGAAGATACAATCGGATCAATGTATGATTTCAGAAGAGTCTACCTTTATATGAGATGATTGTGAGGAGGAGCCACCGACTACTATACTACATATGGAACTAATTTTATATTGCTTGCAGCGCTTATTAACAAACAATTAAAAATGTGATACCCTTATGCCTATATTGCATAAGCACTTAATTAACATAATGATGTTGCAAAAGAGTGCAGCTAGAAATTTTCTTGAGTGTTCTTTAATTACTACTAACATTTTAGGCCATGGTATGTTTTATATATAACAACCATTCCCACTCTGCTAACATATTTGTGTATTCTATTGTGTAATGGAACGTATGACTGTCGAAACTATGTAACAATAATAATAATTATAATATGAGCATGTTCTTGTATAGCGCTGCTAGTTGTACGCAGCGCTTTACAGACACATTTTTCAGGCTGAGGTCCCTGGCCCATGGAGCTTACAATTTATTTTTTGCCGCCTGAGGCACAGGGAGATAAAGTGACTTGCCCAAGGTCACAAGGAGCCGACACCGGGAATTGAACCAGACTCCCCTGCTTCAAACTCTCAGTGCCAGTGTGTGTCTTTACTCACTGAGCCACTCCTTCTCCCAATGTAAAGGACACTTACAACCAACTAGCCATTTCTTGTTAAAAATCTCTTGTTACATGGGTATGTTGATAAAATGGTTTGGGACTGTAGCAAATAATGTTATTGGCAAGATGTTGTGGTCCCCTACAATGCATGATGTTCTGAATATTACATCAACATCATGTAATGAAGTACGTTTATGTGTATATTTCATGTACCAAACTAACTATAGCTTACTGTCTTTATTAAACGTTCAACACATACATACTACAGTCAATATGATGATATAAGCTACCATAATAAACCTGCTGTTATCATTTGTCGGTGTTATACATGGATCATACACAAATTGATACAGACACAAACAGTTGTCTTAAAAAGTGTGCCTATGCTAATGTGCACGTGATTGACGTTTATATTTTGAGAATACTTGATAATTATCATCATGATAATGATGAAGTGACGTCAATGACATTCCAAATATATTACCAACATTGTCATTGTGGGAAATTAGAAAAGCAAAATTATAGTAAAATTTTTGACACAATTGTGGTTTTGTTTACACTTTGACACTTGTTACATGTAGGTCACATCAACACACGTGTGACTTATACATACACATGTGACACATTTTAATTAATGTTGACAAATAATTTGTAGCATTAATAATCACCTACATTGCTAAATATAAGTTGTACCACGCATTGTTGTGATTACAGGCATTCATGCATGGAGTGTTATGATCAGTCAATTGCATCCGTGATTAATGAGCTCCCGTAAGTAAACAAATAAGTACAGTTATCCCCTTCTCTCCAAACACCTCTATATTACATTAATGGAATTTATAAGGGAACATACATTAAATGTGATGAAATGGGAGTAATCATTTTCTAATACAATGCACATGAAACCTCAATAGTAGCAAAATGCATGTACATGATACAGAAAGTACATATATGTAACATTTTTCTTTGAACCAATATGTTGGGTTTTTACTTCAAATAATTATACGAATATTGAGGTAGGCACATCTTATGCCAGATGTCAGCAAATATACATACCATGATCAGTCATACTGGAGATATACCTATAATGCAAAGGAACAATATATAAATTGCAAACATTGACATGCCATCTTCAGTACCGTAAGCAACACAGCAAAGTGTGTATTTGGTGTTAAATGTGCAACACCGTGTATATTTTATCACATTCAAAATGTAAAGCAGCCTGGTGTACACATCATATGGATGTACATGTTACACTGCACCAATAACATTGTATGTAAGCATACTGCAAGAATGAATGACTATGGCCATACTATGTGTATTGTGTTAGCATTAGGAACAACACAATGCTAAAATATTACTGCTTTGTTACCCCAGTTGTATTCACATACACACAACTAATGTACAATTGAAGAGGGATTATATAACCTGTGCAACAATAACATACCGGTGCCACATCCCTTTGTGCACACAGCAGAGAAAAGAAAGGTGTGCAACCCATATTCATCTGTGTCTTAACAGAAGGTTATATAAAGAAACATTCTTGTTAATATAACATAATTAATCTATAAAAGTAGTACTAGGACCATATATGTTTTTACTTACAAGAAAAAAAGGAATTGATGAGATTCTGGCGTGTCTGGCCACCACTGGCTGTTTGTTCATTTTCAGCAGCTACATGGGTGGAATGCTCGTCTACCAAAGGCTCAGCTAGGTCTGATTGTACATTGTGCCTGAGTGCAACATTGTGCAAAATGCAACAGGCAAGGATAATATCAGACACTTTTTGAGGCTTGTATAGAAGAGCCCCACCAGTTCTGTCCAGACACCTAAATCTGGTCTTGAGTAGGCCAAATGTCCTCTCTATAACAGATCTTGTAGAGATATGGGCTGCATTGTACCTCTCCTCTGCTTCAGTTTGAGGGTTTAGCACCGGAGTCAAGAGCCACGGCCTAATTCCGTATCCTGAGTCACCTATAATGAATGGAGCACACATAAGCTTACATTAGTGATAAGATTCTACAATGACAACATTCCTAAAGAAAAATGTGTTTTGTGTTAGAACATCTAAATCTGTACTCACCCAGCAGCCAACCATGTTCAAAATGCCCCTCTTCGAACGCATGGAAGACTGAAGAGTTCCTCAGGATGGAGGAATCGTGACTGGAACCAGGGAATTTGGGTACCACATGCATTATCCTCATCGTGGCATCACATACCACCTGTACATTGAGTGAATGGTAGTGCTTACGATTGCGGTAAACATGCTCACTCTGACTAGGTGCAATCAAAGCAACATGTGTGCAATCGATTGCACCCAGCACACATGGTATCTCTGCTATATTATAAAAGCCATTCCTGACTTCCAGCCACTCTGTCGCCTCTGTAGGAAAATGAATATAATTCCTAGCGCGTCTATTGAGTGCATAGAGAAACTGGGTAAAGGCCCGCGAGAATGTAGATTGCGAGACCCCGCCCACTATGCCCACAGTTGTCTGGAATGACGCGGAAGCAAGATAATGTAATGAGCACAGCATTTTAACAAGCCCAGGGACTGCACGACCTCTGGCTGTCAAAAAATCTAAATCTCCCCTTATCTCCTCATAAAGAGATAAGATTGCTGCTGAACTCAAACGATAGCGACTTACTATCTCCTCCTCACTCATCCCATCTAACAGGGTTCTCTCCCTGTACACACGCAGACGAGGCACAACTTGTCTCCTCTGTCTTCTCCTCTGATCTCCTGTCCCTCTACCTGTCCCTCGGCCTGTCCCTCTCCCTGTCCCTATTGTATCCGCGTGCCTGTCCCTGTCACTGTCCCTGGCTCTGTCCCTCCCTTGCCCTATGTCATTCTCTTGATCAGCAAGCATGTCATGGAAAAGAATGTTCCTCCGTCTCCTAAACAATCGCAACATTTTGAAATGAGTAGCTGTGAATGAGCAGGTAATGGGCGTCCTTTAAATAGGTATGTGATGATGTCAGGTGACATAGTAAAATGCAAGGTGTTACATTAACATATTAAAGTACTTCTGTCCCAAGCTGTCTGCACTTGATCTTAGAAGTATTTGTTCTGTGTATTCTGCAGGGAATCATGATATTTGACAATGATGTCACGTGAAGCTTTGTACAAACATTGCTTTAAAAAACTTAATTTAATGTGCAATGCATGTAACACTTCTGAACGCAACAGTCAGTCATGTAATTAGACAAAAAGCCTGAGATTGACGTGGAAAATGTTTGCTGCAACATGTGTAATTAGCCATGTTATTGTCACATGTTGACAACAATGAATTGTCGTGTGCATATGCATGCATTTATGTAATGAGGATAGTTGCTATAGAATCAGTTTGAAAGGTGTCACAATGATTAATTACTGTAGATGTGTGTAGAAGTTAGGTTGAAGTGCTTGTAATGCAACGTTTACAATGTAAACATGCAATGTGATTGAGTGTCCAATAAGTTACGTCATGAAAAAAGGGAGGACCCAAACTACATGTAAACATGAGAAGAAAGATGTACATGAAGGTTTCAAGATGCGTTACACATTACAAGCATTGTGTAATGTAAAGCAACATGAATATACGGTGTATGTGTTAGATGTGACATGTGTAACATCATATAAATAATTGTCGCTCAGTTCAGTAAAATGTGTGATATGATGTGAGGTTCTCCTTTAAGAGTTGAGTATAGGATTTTCCCTTGACACATCATCACATGATGAGTAATCTGACACGCAAATGATGAAAACATCTAAAAGTACAATGTTATGCAAATAATACATGTCAGCTGTGACACAATGCAGGGAATGCCCCCCACACTGTAATGCAAATCACCTTTGTATTGTGAGCAATGAAACGTAAACAGTACTATACTGTTATACGTCCCCGCTCCATTGACTCCATTGATGTACAGAAGAGTTTTTTTTTCAAAGTGCCGTTCCGGCAGCCTTAGGATCGTTCTCCCCTCCAACTTGCCAACTTTAGTTGGCGGGAGAAATTGGCCATAACATCTCAATTTCCTAGTGCCGATCAGCCCCGATAAGCTGATTTTGGTACTTGAATCCAGCCGATTTAAAAAAGTGGCGATCAGTGCCGAAAACAGGCAGCCGACTGGCCATAACAAAATTATCGGCTACGAAACCTGCCAAAATCAAGCACTTATCGGCGCTTACTGAATCTCAAACCCAATTTTGGCTATAAAATGCCAAAAAAATCCTTATCAACGCTTACTGCATGAGGCCCATTGTGTTCTTTAGTGTGGCTTGGTCTGAGTTACTGAGTTTCATTAATCATTGCTGGGTCTCTCTTCAATCAAGTTGCCATAAAGTGTGTGCACTACCTGTTAGCAGCCTCGGTATACTGGGTAATTCCATATTCTCTGAGTTACTGAGTGCCTGCTGTTGCTGCTCCTGATGCTGCTGATGCTACAGGGTTAAATATTTTATTATATAATAATAATATTTACTTAATATACATAGTTATATAGTAGATAAAGTTGAAAAAAGACATACGTCCATCAAGTTCAACCTATGCTAAATTTAGACAACGGTTACTTTATCCTATATCTATACTTCCTTATTGATCCAGAGGAAGGCAAACAAAAAACCCCAGTGTCATATCATCCAATGATATCTCAAAAAGAGAAAAATAAATTCCTTCCTGACTCCAAGAATTGGCAATCGGATTACTCCCTGGATTAACATTCTTCCCATGTTTACTTATTTGGTATATCCCTGTATACCTTCCCTTTCTAAAAAGATGTGAGTAGTTATAGTCAATCATCAAGTTTTCGCCGTTGGTCGGACCATACTCGTACTGGAGCTGCACGTATTTGGATAAATGTTTATAGGTGGGAGAGGATAGACAATGTCTATTTAATGTCTTTCTCCTTCTCAAATTACCGAAATGAAACATATCCATCCAAGAAGGGAGTAATGCCCAAAATGCGTTTCTCATACCGACTTGAAGTACTCTAATAAAGCATTCAATGCTTAAATCATGTTGAATACAATTCTTACACCCTTTGTTGCTGTTGTTGTGGGATATGGGTACCTGCTGCTGATATACTGAAAAAACTAAGAGAGGGTTTCCCTCTTATCAGAAATTTCCTGAATGGCAAAATATATCAGCATCACATCGCTTTACATTGGTCTAACCAGTGATTCCTCATTACATTTCCCCGCCATGTTAAAAAAAACATGAGAAAACTCACTGACAGTATTTTGATTAAAGTATGTATCTATCTATTTTGATTTTTCTTTATATATATATATTATATTTATATTTTCTATTTTAAGTTTAGTAAAGTAGTATCTATCTTCTTCTTTTGTACAATACAAGGTCAGATATAAAAAAGAAAAACTATGGGGGCTATGCACTAAGCAGTGCGGCCGATTTGGACTTTTTGACTCGCCCGATACAAAGTGAAGCAAATCGCGGGATTCACTAACTAGTGATGTGCATTTTGGTCCGGGCGTGCAAAAATATGCTCGATCGCGAGAGTGATATCTGTTAGAAAAAAAAGCAGCCTGTAAGAACAGCGTGGAGGCGCTGCGTCTCCATGCACGGCTCTTACAGGCAATCATACAGTGTATACACTGGCGACACACTTTATTCGAGCTCGGCTAGTCCCACGAATTCGGGTATACTCGGGTGTATTGAGGTTTGTGACTGTTTTCTGCCCGAGTGCATTGGGTTATTTTCCAGGCAGGGATTGAAGCATTTTATTCCCGCTGGCTGCAATACTGCACAGTATATATATATATATATATACTGCATTACAATTCATGAATTTATGCCATCTGGTAGACACGCGAAGCATTGCAGCCTATTAAATCCTAATCATTATCATTTAACAGATCAGCCGCCCGTCAGCCAGGCATGAACCATGGCTGGGAAGGCAAACGCAACGGGGCTTGTCTGAGGTGAGGAGCGGCGCATTCCAGGTACAGAGGCGGCACATTTTATTTGAGTGCGGCTAGCTCCGCAAGCCTGGGGATGCCCCGGCATGCTAGCCGCACTCCCTCGGCGTGCCGCACGTCATCGACGTGCGGTCACGCGTCATCGGGTGCCTGCGCCCCCTGCACGCGCGTCCAGGGCTCCCCGAGGGAGCCCTGGTGTCCCGCGATGTGGGGGACGGCGGCAGGGGGTTCCGGGGGACCCGGCGGACCCGGCGAGCGGAGGGAGAAAGCCCCGATCAGAGGGCGCTCCTCCGCGGCTTCGGCATGCGCCAGGCACATCCCGGCGCGCCTGGTTACTGCTGCGGCCGAGACCGGGCAAATGCTCAAATAAACTCGGCCGCAGCAGTATCTGCCAGGTACATACTGGGTATTTGCTCGAATAAAGTGTGTCGCAGCAGTATATACATGTTTTTTTTGTTGTTTTTTTAACAGATTTGTAATAGTAAAGCTTCCGCACAACCTGCTAGAATCCGAAAGTATCCAGCCCTCCTCTCTGTCCGGAGGGGGGGTGTTAATGGATCTGCACCCGTCTCTCCTTTTCGATAGGAATAAGGATAGTTAAAAGGGAGAGAGGAAGAAAGAGGGGTGCGAGAGAAGGGGGGAAGGAGAGGAGTGGGGGTATGGAGCGGCATTAGAGAGGGCCGCCCAGGGCTCAACATCCACCTAACTCTAGAACAGAGTTTGAATATTCTATGGGGGTTTAATCATATAGCCAAGCTTCCCAGGTTTTGTTGAATTTGTCTAGTTCTTCTTTTAATCGAGCTGATAGGAGTTCCATCAGACGGACTTCCCTGATTCTGGTGAGGACCATCTCTCTGTTGGGTGGTCTAGTTTTTTTCCATTTTGCCACTATTGAGTGGCGGGCTGCCGTAAGTACAAATGATGTTAATTTTTTGATCTGAGGTTGGAGGCCTTCTATTGGCTTGCCCAACAGAAACGACACCGGATCCAGCGGGACCTCCACCTCACTTTTCTCCTCCACTATTTTCGGATCATACCCAAAAAAGGGGCCAGCACTGGACAGGTCCACAGTATGTCTACCAGGTCTCCCTTCTGGTGGCAACCTCACCAACAGAGGTCTGACAAGCCAGGGAAGGCCTGGCTCAGCCTACTCGGGGTGAGGTACCATTGGAATAAAATTTTATAAATGTTTTCCTTGATGGTAGTACAAATTGAGGTTTTGGTTGCGGCCTCCCAGATATCCTACCAAACTTCTCTGTCTATTTCTATATTGAGATCTGCCGTCCACTTAAGCATATAGCTATGGTTGACGGGTATCAAGGCACGTGCTAGTCCCATATAAATCTCAGAGATCAGACCCTTCTGATATGTTCCCACTGCACATATCTTTTCAAAGTTAGAGGGGATTTCAAATTTGGCGTTGTGGGAGATCGTTGTTAGGAAGTGCCTAATCTGGAGGAAAGCGAATAGGGGGAGACTCCCATGGGCATATTTTCCCTGTGCTTCGGAAAATTTCATAGGCCGTCCTTTGATTAGAAGGTCAGACGCTTTTGTTACAGTATATTGGCTGCTTTGAACAGTCTGAAATCCCTAGGATCACAACCCGGGCGGAAGTCCGGATTGCCAAACAGGGGGTGTCAGACTTGAAGGGGAAGATGATAGGCCACATTTAGTTCATGTTTTAGACCATATCCCCCACGTACATCTTATTGCTCCCAGGCCCATCCTGCCTGGCATTGTCTACCACCCCCCCCCCCCGCGCCCACAATAGGGACGGGAGGGAGAGGGGAGAGATGTAGGAGGTCTCAATCTCCAACCAGCTGCTAGATGCTGGGTCATTATTCCATGTGGCTGCCTGTTTTAGCTGGGCTGCAAGGTAGTATTTGGAAATATTTGGTAATCCCAGACCTCCGCTCTCTCTTGATGCCATCATAACCGATCGTGCCACTCTTGGCTTTTTCCCATTCCCGATAAATTGGAGTATATTATTATGGATATTTTTGAGTTCAGCTCCTGGGACCTGAACTGGGAGCATTTGGAATAAATATAGAATTCTGGGGAGGATATTCATTTTTACTGAAGCAACTCTACCCAGCCAGGAGATGTGGTGTTCGTTCCAGCTCTGTAGGTCTCCTTTAATTTTTGCAAATAGAGGGGGGTAGTTATGCTTAAACAATATCTCATATGAATTCAGAGGTATCGAATATAGGAGGAGTTCCATTTATAGCTGAAATTAATTTGTAATAGTTTTACCTCGGATGGTGTCAGAGATAAATTTAGGGCTTCAGATTTGTCGTTATTTATTTTGTATCCTGACAACTGGCCGAATTTTTCTAATTGTGATTGAAGATTGGGGAGGTACATCAAGGGCTCCGCCAGAGACAATATTACATGGTCGGCGAACAGCGATATCTTGTATTCCTCATGGCCTATTTTGATTCCCTTAATATTAATATCTTTTCGGATGGTGGCTGCCAGGGGCTCTATCGATAAGGCAAAGAGGAGAGGGGACAAGGGGCAGCCCTGTCTTGTACCGTTTTTTATTATTACGGGACTTGAGCCTCCGCCCGGGAGCTTTACCAATGCAGACGGGTTTTTATACAGAGCTCTGATTCCCTCGAGGAAAGGACCTCGGAAGCCGAATTTGATCAGAGTGTGATCTAAAAAGTCCCATCTAATTCTGTCAAATGCTTTTTCAACATCGAGGCTCAAAATAAAAGCATTTGTTTTAGAGAGATGTACATGGTCAATAATATTTATAATTTTACGTGTATTGTCCGACGCTTGTCTACCCATGACAAAGCTGACCTGGTCTTTGTGGATCAAGCTCGGGATTATTGGGTTCAGTCTATTGGCCAAAATTTTGCTGTACAGTATATTTTCAGGTCCGAATTAAGAAGGGAGATCGGTCTGTAGCTGCCGCAATTTAGTGGATCCTAAACCTCTTTATGAATGATTGCTAGGTTTGGCTAGGGACATTGAGGGAGGAATATCTTCCCCTTCCATGAAGGAGTTCAAATCTTCTACCAGCTGTGGGATCAGCACTGCCTTAAATTTTTTGTAATACAGATTAGAGAAACCATCTGGGCTCGGGGTCTTATTTGTTTTTAATTGTTTTAATACTTCTAGTATTTCACCGGCGATAATTTCCTCATTTAATTTTAGGGCGGTTTCTTCTGAGAGGGCTGGTAGGCTGCATTCCTCTAAATATTTTGTGATAGCCGTCAACCCGGACTTCGCGTTCTGGGGGTGGTTCAGGTTATAGAGTTTAGTATAGTAGTCTACAAATTCTTGGGCAATTTCACTCTCTTTGAGCGTTTTGGAACAGGATTTCGTCCGAATTGCAGTAATTTCGGATTTAACCCTAAAACCTCTTAATTTATTGGCCAGGATCCGGTCAGCCTTATTGCCCTTGTCGTAATATCTCTGTTTTGTCCATCTCATCGCCCGCTCTACCTCATCAAGTTGGACGACTTTTAATTCCATCCTTGCTATGTTAAGTTTTTTGTATAGCTGTTTTGTCGGCTTGTTTTTGTGTTCAGATTCTAACGATCGAACCTTTTCTGACAATTCTTTATATATCCTCTCCTTTTTTTTCTTTTGGAATGACGCGATGGAAATGAGGGAACATCGGATTGTTGCCTTATGGGCATCCTAAAGCGTTGCTGGAGAGCTTACTGAGCCTTTGTTCAAATCAAAATACTCTGAGATTTTTTGAGAATTTATTACCTTTGGCGAGTTTAGCAGAGAATCATTTAATTTCCACTGGTGGCGGGTTTTCTTAAAGAAAGGCAAAGAGAGCGACAAGTCAATGGCGGCATGGTCGGACCAGGATATCAAGCCAATATTAGACTGGGAGGATGCCTGGAGGGCCTCTTTGGTACCTAGAAAGAAATCAATCCTCGAGTAGAACTGATGGGGGGTGGAGAAGAAAGTGTAGTCTCTTTGTCCCTCATGTTCTAATCTCCAAATGTCAAACAAGGAAAAGTCCCTGAGAACATCTCTGGTTTCGCACTGGATGATTCAAGAATAAATGGGGTATTGTGACGGAACAGAATAGCAACGCCTCTTTTTTAAAATCTACAAGAGGCAAAAAATGCCTGTGGGTATGTATTGCTGAATGTATTGGGCGGCATTGAGGTGTTGAAATGTGTCTCCAGTAAGAAGATGATGTCCCCTTTAAGTTTATTTATCTCTTGTAGGGCCAATCTGCGCTTCGGTACCAAATTAAGTCCCTTTACATTAATCAATACTAATTTTATATCTTGTGAGCTAGGGGGGAAGAAAGGGAGGGGTGGGATGGGTAGGACGGGGAGGAAAGGGGAGAGGGGGGTGAAGGAGGGTAGAGGGGGGAGGAGACGGGGGAGGAGGGGGGGAAGCATCCTCGAAAGAGCAAGAAACATCAACCTTATAACAAATTTAACCGAAAAACAAAATAGATTCCCATCCGGGACAGCGCCATGGGCTCGAATTCTTTCTGACCGCAGGCGTGTGGGGGGGGGGGAGGGATGTGGGGAGGAGGGGAAGGGAAGAGAGGATGAGGGGAAGGGAAGGGGAAAGAGGGTGGGGAAGGAAAGGGATGGTGGGGGAAGGGAGGGGGTGGGAAAGGAAAGGGGGGGAATCAGGCAGGGGAAAAAAAGGGGGGGTGCGGGGGGGGGGGAAGGGCAGGGAGGAGCAAATGTGGCGTGAGGGGGGAGGAGGAAAGGGAGGGGCGAGGGGGGGAACAGACTCATATTACATATTACATTTTAAACTTTTCTCTCAAGATTCAAACTAATACATACTTAACATATTTCCAAGGAGGGGAGGGGGGTCAGCAGCGGGAGACCCCCCAGTGCTCCGCGAGCCAGAATGCGTTATGCAGAGCCCCAAAGGGGTCGAAAGCCCTGAACCCCCCATAGGTAAGACCCCCCCCTGATCGCTCGGGATAGGGAGGGACAGCAGCCTCCAGTCAGACCCACGAGTTCCAGGCTCTACCATGAGGCCTAGTTCCTAGCGTAGCATCCGCTCCCTCCGAATCCTCTCCGTAGACCACAATGTCCTGGTACCCTCCCGCGCCGCCCCTGACTCCCGCAGGCGGCAGGACTCCGGTGCCGCCCGCCGCCCCCCCCCCACCCCCCTGGGGCAATTAGACCAGCGGGGCTCACAAACTTGCAGGACAGATCATGGTGTTTGCGTCCGTTGAGGGTCTTTGCTGTAGGGCTCTGACCGATTAGTTGAGAGATCTACTTGCAGCTTTTCCTGCAATTCCTTCCGAGGCGCGTCTCTGTCTTTCCTGCTCTTATGGGCCTCTTCTCTGTCTCTCCTCCTTCGCGGTCTCGGGCATCGTGAGGCCTAGGTCTTTGAGAAGCCTCGGTATGTCCTCTGGGTAGGAGAGCATGTAGAATTTGCCATTCTGGGGAACGATGATTTTGAGGGGGAATCCCAATCTATATCGGATTCCCTTGCTTCGCAGTAGTTCAGTGAGCGGTTTCAACTCTCTTCTGCGGTCAATCGTGGATCTGGAGAGATCGCTGTAGATTTGGAGCAGCGAGCCGCGGAAGAGTAATTCAGACTTTTTAAGACTTGCAGATAGAATTAGCTCTTTTATGCGGGAGGAGTGAAATTTCACCAAAATGTCTCTCATCCTCTTGGAGTCAGCGTGCTTTGGGCCTGGAGCCCTGTGGGCACTGTCAATTTCTATTGAGCATCTGTTCAAAGTAGGGACCAGTTCTATGAACAGGTCTTTCAGGAAATCTTCCAGGATATCAGTTGTAACTTCTTCGGGGATATAACGAATGTGGAGGTTTTGTCTCCTTTCCAGTTCTCCTGGTCTTCTACCTGATCCTTCAGGGCTCTCAGTTCAAGTCCTAGTCGGGACATATCATCCTCCATGGCAGATTACGACACCCCCACCTCCTCTACTCTGCATTCAATTGCATCAGTTCGTTCCGTCAGGGTGTGTATTTCAGCTTTCATATCTTTCATAGCTGCAGTCAAATCCTCTTGAAAGCCCCTACGCATGCGAGTGAATAGGTCTTCCATGTAGTCCCTGTCAAGGGCTCCTTTCTCTGGGCCTTGTTCCAATAGGGGGGTGTTTTCAAGTGTCCCTGGAGCATCTGTGGCAGTGCCATCTTGTGAGGATTCACTTGGGGGGCGGGGTCGCGGTCCCGGCTGGAAATAAGTTGAGACGCTTTGTTGATTCTTTTTGCTATATTTATTCGACATCTCTGTGGCTTCGTTTAGCATTTAAAGTTTTTTTTGTGCATTAGAGATCTGGGAAAGGTGCTTTTCTAAGAGCTTCTTTGTGAGGAGTATTGATTGGGATGTTCCCAACTGTGTGTTTGTTTCGTGTACTGATGTCTGTCTGACTCTTTGGGGTGTGAGCCCTGATGGTCTATAAAAGTACCTGAAGTAGATGGCCTCTCTCCATCATCCTCTCTATAGTTTTGTTTATACTGATGTTTTCTTGGCGATATTACTTTTTCTTTACTTTTTGTTTCCCTACTAGTTTCAGATTTATTTTCTTTAGTTCTTTCAGGACTTTTATTTGGTGAATGTCTTCTTCTATATGTTTCTGATTGATATCAATAATTTCTCTCTTTATATGGGGATCTCTCCTTTTTAGTTTCTTTGGGTGGTGTTCTACTTCTGCCCATATTATTTAAGTTTTTGGTAGATTCAACATGGCATGGGTATAGACACTGTGTGCAATCTGTCGTATGCAATAAATGAATCATAAATAAAACTTGTATTTGCTTAACAGCTCTCTTCTTGGCTGGAAGAAGTTCTAAAGTGGGCTGGGACCTATTCATTCGGTATGAGCTAGGCAGGGGCCAGATCAGGCTTTATCTAGGCAATGGATGGGGCCTCCTCCTCCTCCCCCTACTCCTCACATTAGAGGAGTAAAATATGACATTCTGACTGAAGTGTTAAAAGAAAAAAAATAATACAATACATATTCTGCATCTGCAAATAGCACTTAATTTAGTATAACACACAGACAACGATACTCATCGGTGTCACAGCTGTGACAGGGAGGTAATTCCTGCTCCTCCTGCTGGTCGCTGAGATGTAGCAGAAGGTGTGTTCACTCGGGTTCTCAACAAAACAAAGTAATAAAGAGTTTAAAACAACAGTATATTGTATTTATCACTTGTACATAAACTTACAGAATGCATGCAGTACCGTAGTTACCGTATTCGAACAGGTACTCTGGAAGGAAAAGTACCATTCAGGCGCGGTTAATCGAGTCCCAGTAGGCCCACGGGAATTCCCGGTGAAAGAAATTGGGGATGCTTAGTGCAGTCCCGGAAGGCTCTGTGGTTCAGCCTAGTCACCTGGTTGCCATCTTAATAATGAAGGGATTCTAGACAATTCAAGTGACATTGTTACATTGTATATTGTATAAAAATACATGTTAAGTTCTTATGCCGTTCACCGCACTTCTAGTGAAATTGTTACATTGTACAGTATACAGGTTATAGTATACAGTACAGTATATTGTATAGAAACATGTGTTGTTGTGGACAGCACTTGACTGGGTGTAGGAAAGATATTCAGTGTACCATATGCCAGGAACATACTGAATTGCAATTACATAAAACCTCACAAATTCTGTCGTTTGACCATGGGCGGCAAGAGGATGAGCCACGGTGAACACATATTTTATGTGACTGTAATCTCGTACCGTGTCATGATAATGAAAAAAGTAATTCAGGCTGCTCCGGTATGTCTTTTGTAGCCGTATTTTCAATGCAAGAGCTTGTACGTGTTTTTTTATTTTTTACATTTCATAGGAGCCGAGTGCAGCTTCCTGTTCCTTATATTGAACAGCTATGAGAAGGGGTAGAGCAGGTACCCATTTTGGCATCTCTTTATTAAAAGGTCACATGGCCCACCATCCAAATTCACAGTGGCAGAGAGCCATAAATAGTCAGGGTAAGATGGAGAGGGGTGTTAGTAGTCAGATAACACAGTGTATTGACACAGGTGGAGAGAATTGCTCATCGTATTCTCAGACACCACCACCAAAGTTATAATTACCTCATTGTGAATTTGGTGATGAGGATGATGATAATGGTGATTTAGATGATCTTGGGGTAGCAGGGATGATGATGAATAGTGCTGATGATGATGACTAGTGATGCTGATGCTGATGATGATAATGAGTAGTGATGACGATGACGGTGACGACGATAGCCTTATCACATTGCAAACCAGACATGTCATTCCTACTGCTCATGCTACAAGCAGCCAGATATGTACCCAAAATCAATAACAGTCCTCAGTTCAGGAAGCATTGGAAAAGGGGACAAAATACCACTACACCCATAGGTACATGCAGTAGTAGATGATGTTGAAAAAAGGCTTACTGTTTGGCCATCAAGTTCCACCAATGCTAAATTTAGACGACAGGTACTTATCCTATATTTATATTTACAGTATGTTGATCCAGAGGAAAGCAAACAAAAAACCCCAGTGAAACATTATACAATGCTGTCTCAAAAGGAGAACATTAAATTCCTTCCTGACTACAAATAATGGCAATCATATTTCTCCCTGGGAAAAACATTCTTCCCATTTTTACTTATGTGGTTTATTCTTATATAATGTACCTTCCCTTTCTAAAAATATGTCCAACTTTTTATTGAAGCTATCTATTGTATCTGACATCACAGTCTCCATGGGTAATAATTTCCGTATTTTAACTGTGCTTACTATAGAGAACCCTTTCCTTTGTTGCTGGTGAAATCAAAGATTCGTTGGTGGATTTTATGATTAACAGAAATGATGGAAAAGGTTTTAAGAGCATTTACCTACATTTCTACCGTTCATACTCCCCGCGAATATCCATCTGCGAATTTTGACACATTCACCTATTTCTAATTGAAACCACCAGGTTAGATAAATAAAATCAATTGTCAATAGTTTTTGGATTAAAACCTTTATTTCACATACGTTAAACCTCACACATTTTCTCATATGGAATGAATACATATTTAGAGATTTGGAAAATCCTAGCTTTATAACAAAAAAATGATAGATACCGGAAGCTTAGCATATTTTCCTAAGTATTACTCATTATGAAAATGATAAGTGAGTACATCTGGCACTTAATGAAGCTGCACAAAACATAAAATGATTGAACAGAATGTATATTGCTTTGGGCATTATATAAACGGATTGCTTCAAAAGATAAACTGACTAAGTATATTATGATTCTCTTATCTTTCTAGGATTAAATAATGAATGTCAGTTTGTGGATACAGAAATAGATTATGTATTTAAACACATACAATCCCACAACAAAACCAATCCACAAACAAAAGCATATTGCCGGGCTAACAATTGTAATACTGTATGTAATACTCCTAAAACCTACAGATATGTGCTTTCAGCCATTATAATTCTGTAGTTTTTAATCTAAATTATTTCCTCCTAATGTCACTGATAACATAGCTTACTCTAGACCCCAATGAAACTACAGTATGCTCAGATTAGTAAGCATGAAGCGGGCCTAGCCTGAATTGGCGGCACAGCAGGTGACCGGGGGGCTCGGCCTCCCCGAACCGGATTGGCCGCAAGAGCGGCCGGGGGAGGGGCTGCAGGGATATAGCCAGCAGCCAGGAGGGAGGTCCGGCCTCTTGCTCCTGGCTGGCTAAGGATTCGGACGTCCCTCTCCTCCACTGCACTCTAAATTAAGGTAAGACCCCGAAATGGGGGTCAATCCTGGGCACTCTCCCCTCCTGCATAGCCGCGATTTTGAATCGGCGGCGAGGGGGGAGGCGGGATGCAGGGTGGAGAGGGAACCCGTCCCCATCCTTATCGTCGGCGCGCGTTGTGGGTTCTGTAGAGTGGCCGGGGGGGTATCATGGGGCTAGGGAGGTTCGGCCGAGCTTGCGGGGTTGTTGCTGGAGGAGCGCGGGAGCATATGCTTACCGTTGCATGGCTGCCCCCGTCCTCCAGCAGGAATGGAGTGCTGGAGGTGGGGTGGGGGAGGGAAAAGGGTTCTCTCCAGGGCTCACTCCCGCAGGGCGCGCTCCACGGCCCCAGGTGGTGCCGCGTCCTGCTAGGGGTAGCGGCGACGCGGGGGGGAGCGGGCGGGTAAAGGGGAAGAAGCACCGGGTTCCGTTCCCACGTGGCGCCGCATCCCGCTAAGAGCACACGGGTGGTAGTAGTGACGCGGGGGGGGAGTAGGCCAAGCGTTCCGGCAATAGCGAACAGGACAAGGGGGGCCGGTGAAGGAGGAGAGGCGTGGGGACCCCTGTCCCCACGTGGTGTCCGCCGTGGAGCTCTGCCTGTCCTTGCCTGTTGAGTCCCTGCAGTCACCGGCAGCCAGCCGCTCGCTCCCGCAGCCGTGCAGTCTCCCACCCTCCCCCTAAGCGCGCTACCACCTGGAGGGAAAGATGACGGGGGAAAGATCTGGCCACGTGGCGCTCGGGGGGGGGGGGGGTGTGGATTGTTGCGCACCCCCCCTTTTTGCGGCGCAGCTTACCATGGCTATTCAATGGCGCCGGGCCGGAGGGCCCACGTGAGAGGGGCCGATATTGGGGGCTGGGCTGGGGGGGGGCAGACATTGGGGGCAAGAAGGCCCACGGGGGGGACGACATTGGAGGCAAGAGGGGCCACGGGGGGGACGGGACATTGGGGCAAGATGGCCCATCAGGGGGGGGCATTGGGGGGGCAAGAAGGCCCACTGGGGGGGGACATTGGGGCAAGAGGGCCCGCGTGGGGGCATAAGGCCCCCAGTGGGGGGGGTGAATTGCTTATACTGGGCAAGTTTTTGCTTAGGGCATAAGTATTCGCCAGACACGTGGGGCTAGAGAGCATGTCATTAAAAACATGGGCCAGATATGCGGTATGTACGTGGTTAGTTCACTGGGGGATATGAGAAAGTATGTGTTATACAGTACATCAGTAGCAGAAAATGTGGTACGCAGGTCAAAAAAAAAAAAAGTGCTATTTCAGGTTGTTATGATGGGGCATGGGATGCAGGAAAGCCACCATGCGTTAATATTATATGGGCCAGTGGTGTTATGCATATTGTTATAAACGGTACGTCAATCAATATTAAATAGTTCACCTTCTTGTTATCATGTGGTCAATATTAAACAGTTCACCGTTATGTTGTCAATATTAAACAGTTTACCATACGGTATTTCACGGTTCTTTAACGCCGGAAGTCACGTAGGGATGACAGGTATCGTTAGTGCGAGGGGGGCGTAGGCGGGAATTCATATATGGTAGAATAGATATGAATATACGTGGAGAGGTATATATACGTGCATATGGGCATAGATAGGTATTTATAAGTAAGGATACGGGCACATATATATAGGTATACATATAGGCATATATACATAATTAAAAAAATGGTTAGGCAAGGGGTAACGTGTAATTTTGTTATTGCAGCAGTTGCGCAGGAAGGCAGTGCTTTTGGGAATGTCTTTACAGGCTAGTATGATGCGTATCTTGGTAGAAGCACATGAGGGGTGGCTGCACCAGCAATTGCGGGCATTGACGAAGGGGTCCGGAAGCAACCAAGGAGGGTCGAGCAGCCGGGAGGGCGCTCAAGCGGGTTTGGAGGCCACGTGCCGAGGCATGGTCGTCATCAAGCGACGAAGGCGGTCCTAGCGGCGGAGCATGACATCCGGTTATGTTGCTTACAGATACCGTGGGTTAGGAACCTCGCTCAAAAACCCCTAGATGGTGTTAGCGTGCTGCCAAGGGAATGTAGGTATAAAGATAAAGAGATGTGCCTAAAGGAGGCACCAGAGGTCCCTTTTGAGAGGCGCACAGCAAACCTTTATAGTATAATGTGGTCAGGAGTGAACTAATATACATAAAATAAAAAAGATTTATTTAATAACTTTGTTAAAATCGTGTAGTGTAGTGTGATGTATATGACACAGATAAAAATAGACTGGTAAAGTCTATAGTACTGCTCAGTTATCCTATTCACTACCAATGGTGAACAATGCTAAAGAGATGGTTATACTAAAGTTGCACTCATAAGAGAGCTATCAGGGTGTGAAGTATTGCTGCTTGTAGCTGATCACTGAGTCCAGACTAAATGGTGTACATCCGTTTGCTATCGATGCTAAGCCTCACATAGGTGTCCTGAGTATGCAGGGGATAACTGCTAGCAGAGAATAGCCAGTATGTAAAGGCTCTTAATGGGCTAGACCCTGTGCTTATATCATGGACGTGGTCACCGTGGAGTCCTGAAAGCACATACCCAGCCAAAAAAGGTAAGTAAGATGGCTGTAAACTGCAGGCGGTGTCTTATACTGTAGCGCTAACAGCACATATATTATAATGTTTAATTACTCTGTATCACCAGGACTGGTGGAAATATAGGGCCTCATGCAGTAAGCGACGATTATGTGAAATCGGCAAGCTTATCGATTAGTCATGTTATTGGCGTTTTTCCCTCTCCGTATGCAGTAAGTGCCGAATACATTCAAAATCAACCAGAAAACAAATCCGCCCACTCTCACGATGATGAGCCGATCACACACAGGTGTATCGGCGTGCGTGGCGGGGTGCTGTTAGGTTGCACAATCACAAATCTTGCTGAATCAGGCGAAACAAGCATGTTTTTGATTGCGCGCCATATTTAAAGGCAACGTGTACTGCTAATCATTCTCTGTGTTGTTGGGAGTGAGAGAGAGAGAGACGCACAGAGCTGGACGATTGAAGATTTGCATATTGACTGAGAGACTTGTTGTGTATTGGGTGAGCTTTGTCCTTTGTTGTTTTGTTTACATCTTTGTCTTGTTTTATATGTGGAAGTGGGTCGTGTGATTGCCTGTACATTTCTTGTCTGTTTTTTGTGAGTGCTGGAAGTATGCCCGCAAAGCGTGGGAAGAGTGATGCTGGTGGGAGTGGGAGTGCTACTCGTGCGAGTACGCGTCGGAGTGAACGTTCTGTTCAGGGGAGTGATGTTGCTGGTGCACCGAGTGGTGTTGCTGGGAGTGGGAGTGCTGTTGTTGGGAGTGGGAGTGCTGGTGCTGCGAGTGGTGTTGCTGGGAGTGGGAGTGCTGTTGTTGGGAGTGGGAGTGCTGGTGCTGCGAGTGGTGTTGCTGGGAGTGGGAGTGCTGTTGTTGGGAGTGGGAGTGCTGTTGTTGGGAGTGGGAGTGCTGTTGCTGTGAGTGGGAGTGCTGGTGCTGGGAGTGCTGGTGCTAGGAGTGTGAGTGCTGGTGCTAGGAGTGTGAGTGCTGGTGCTAGGAGTGGGAGTGCTGGTGCTAGGAGTGGGAGTGCTGGTGCTAGGAGTGGGAGTGCTGGTGCTGGGAGTGCTGCTGGTGGCGCAGTTGCTGATGGGGTGTCTGGTGGTGGCGTGCTTGCTGGTGGCCAGCTTTTGGAGGCTCTTCCATTGGAAGAAGGAGAGTCCAGTCAGCACCAGCCAAGCTCTGACCCTAAACCTGCTCGGAAGAAACGTGTGGAGAAGCCACGTAATCCTCGCTTCAATGACCAGGAAAATAGGGCTCTTGTCACTGGCATTCTGGAGCACTATGACAGTCTCTATGGACATTTAGTAGGTAAGTGTAACTTTACATTTATTATTCAAATACATGTGATCCTAGGTCATCTGAGTTTTGTTCATATGCAAATATGGGTACACAATATCTTTCTATGTTCATTAGTGTGGAAACACAGCTTTTTATCATGCCTTACAAGGACAAATAAACACAGGCGGTCAATTTGCCAGAACTGCATACAATATGAATGCAACCTTGCTTACATGTATAGGTTTAGTAGTGAATGCTCATGTGCTGCACATATTACACATAAAACAGCATGTTTGCTATCTCTTGGAACAGCTAGCAGTGTAGGAAACTGGTGCTTATATTATTATTAATTTACCTCATATCTTTTATATGTTTTTCAAGGGCGGACAAGTGCAGCAAGCAAAAAAGAAATGTGGGACACAATAGTCATTGGTGTCAATGCCTGTGGGAATAGTGTCAGGGACAAGTATCATTGTCGGAAAAGATTTGATGATATTAGGTCCAAATTGAAAAAGAAAATACAAGACCAACGCGTGCATGCTACTGGCACTGGAGGTGGGCCCACACCACAACGTCTCATATTGACTCCATTGGAGGAGCTGCTTCGGCCAAAATTACTTACCGTCGTCGTGGAAGGCTTGGCTGGTGACCGTGACATTGGAATTTATCCGTCACAATTTCCAGCAGGTGATAAATATTACTGTACTAGGCGTGTCGTTGCTTACACTTATTTTGCATATTTACACTGCTTTTTATACTGTCTTCACAATATAAGCATACCTGCATCTATATATGTATATGTCTGATTCTGTATATATATATCTCAAAATAGACATATATGTAGTAGTCCTACTAAAAGCAGTAACTAATATAGCACGTGCCATTGCGTGCTCATTTACATGTGAATTCCCAAAATGCATAGCTGCAGTGGAAGCAATTGATGGTGGGCGAAGATGGGGAACAACAGGGTAGTACACATGTGTAACACATGTTCATGAGAAATTATTAGTAGCTACAGGTACAGAACAGAAATATGTATCATATTATTGTGTATTTTATTGATTTTACTCCGACAAACATGACATTACTGCCTATTTTAAGCATGCATCAAAGAAATTGCATGTAACGGCCTACAAACATCACTGGCACTAACACATCTATAGTTGCTTATGAAAAGGTCCATTTTTGCTTTATGTCATATACAGACAGCATAATGAGGCACACGTATCATATGTTATGTCATTGTTTTCATAACTTAAACACTGCAGATGACTACTTAGCTCATCTACCATTGTGTTAAAGCAGCTGCAATTAATATCTCATCACAGCATACACTTCAACAGAGGGGGTGGGGTTCAGCACACACACTAATTACAGCCTCATTTCACGGTCAACTTAGTTCACACCATTTGCACCTGTTTCAAGTCATTGAAAGGTGTGGCTGATTAGGCTTTTTGGGGAAGGGAATACCTTTCTTACAACCTGAATAGCACAACTGAAGTTAATCACACTCATTTGAAAGCTTAACTCTAGCTACTAAATGCCCCAACAACTCATTACTTATCAAAGCGTACGTCACACATTAGTTCACTCATATCTATAGTTGAACTACTATGAAAGACACATTATCACACACTGCATGTGTTGTCTTGTTGAGTCACAGCCACATTCAGGTGTGCCACATCTTCGATTAATGTACCACACATATCCTCTACCAAAAACAACACTTTTTGCAATATGACCACCTTCATGATAACCATTGTGAATGGTCATCTCATGATAGTTATGTACATTATGATACTGATATCACTACACAACATATGATTTTTATGTACTCATTTAATCTATTTATCCTCACGCATTACTGCAGAAACATAGTATGTTGTATGTTAGGGAACTCAAAAATTCTAAGTACACAGGCATGTACAGTGTTATTACAACTATTTATGTTCACTTTCACACACATTTTCGGTTAAGGAACTGATGTTGTTAGTTAATCATAAATACAGAACATACAATAAGTGTTTGTTCAATATTTACACATGTAAATGTAAAACTTATGTTATTGTTATATATAGTTGCCCCTGGAGGACATGTGTCACCTGAGATGGAACAAGTGTCTTCACCTGGGTCAGCCAGCTCAACACTACTAGAAGGTGAGTGTATCATTTGCTGGCCATATAATATGTGCTCTTCTATATGTTATGTTGTCATGTGCATTATTTGTTTTGCACATCTTCTTTAAATAGGATTACTTAGTGTCAGTGAAAATTAAGTGTAAGGCAACATGTATTGTGTTAGTGATGTTAATTATCATGTAGGACTTCTGAGTTTAGAGCAACTTTTCATTCATTCATATTTCATACTGAGTCCAAACATTATTCGTAAGTCAAGGTAGTTTTTAATGAGGTTATAAAACGTATGCTAACATGTTAGGTGTTACTTAGGACACAGTACAATTACATAGTAACACAGCATACATTAACATGCCATTTAATAATGTGTACATTTCTTTTTAGAACATCATGGTGATGAGGATGATGAGTATGATGAGGATGACGCCACAGAAGAGACTGAAATACAATCATGTGACCATGAAGAGGTGCCAATAGAAACTGTTGTACCGCCAAATCGTCCATCAACTTCCACATACGATGCAATTGTAGCTTCAGAGGGAAAAATAGTGGACGCAGAAAATCGTCGCCATTCAGACATGATGACAGTGCTGGAAAGGATGATTGGACTGCAGGAAGAAACAGTATCACAATTGGCACATCTCCACAGAGTCTTCATTGAAGTGCCTAAACAGTTGCAAAAAATCAACACCTCATTCGAAGCATTAGTTGTTCAGCAAACACAAGCTAATTACTGGAGAATGACTAATGTACCACAATTCAACACCTCCCAGCCAGGATCTGTTCATGCAGGTCAGTTTTCACCACATTCATCTGATATTCATTCACCAGGCCCAAATGTTACCGGTCAAGTAGCAGACATTGCTGTGCAGGTTCCTGATGACATCCTACCGCTGCCATCTGTACAAATTCAGCAGCAGACACCTACAAAGGAGGCGACAAAAACAAAACAAGACACACATGAAACAGACCAACCATCACTTGTGCAGTGTCTACCAACTTGCTCACATGTGTCACTGGGCACAAGCCCTGTCCGTGAACAGTCACTACCCAAAAGCCCTGTAGGTGAGTCGCTGCCCAAAAGCCCTGTAGGTGAGTCGCTGCCCAAAAGCCCTGTAGGTGAGTCGCTGCCCAAAAGCCCTGTAGGTGAATCGCTGCCCAAAAGCCCTGTAGGTGAATCGCTGCCCAAAAGCCCTGTAGGTGAATCACTGCCCAAAAGCCCTGTAGGTGAGTCACTGGCCACAAGCCCTGTAGGTGAGTCACTGGCCACAAGCCCCGTAGGTGAACAGTCACTGGCCACAAGCCCTGCCCGTGAAGTGCCAGAGGCCACTCAAAGTGGCTCTGTTGTGCCTAAAGTTGGTGGCAAAAGAAAAAGGAAAATTCAAGAGACAACAAGCAGGCCTGTTACTCGCTCGCAAAAGGAACAAAAAAAATAAATGTTATAATTCAGAAAATATGTCTTTGGCCTTGTTTTGTTGACTTCAGATTATCTAATTACTATTGTATGTATGCTGAAGACTGTGTTGTTTCCAAACTTTCAACTATGTTCTTGTACACGTGAAGTTTTGGAAATGTTAACACTCATAATTAATTGTGTTATAAATATTTATGTTGTAATCGTCTGTTCAGTAATGGTCCACCAGGAGCCAGTTGCTAAGTTTAGAGAAGCTGCCATTGACTTTGCAGCAAAACATTGCATTTGGGTGTGTTAATTGATGTAAGAATTGCATATGCATATTAGTCACATGCAATTATTAAAACACCTAAGTAAGTGCAAACATCTTTCTTGTACGTGTACAGCAGGATTATGTGTAAATTATTACTTACCTTTGCCTTGCTTGGCCATTGTAATTTTGTCCTTTAATCAGTTGTGTGTTCGTTTCTATAACATCTCAGAATGTATAATAATATATATACACACACACACACACACACACACACACACACACTGAGTGAGTGTGAGTGTGAGTGTGTGAGTGTGTATATATATATATGTATATGTGTATATATATATGTATATATGTGTATATATATATGTATATATGTGTATATATATATGTATATATGTGTATATATATATGTATATATGTGTATATATATATGTATATATGTGTATATATATATGTATATATGTGTATATATATATGTTTATATGTGTATATATATATGTATATATATGTATATATGTGTGTATATATGTGTATATATATATGTATATATATATATATATATATATATATATATATATATATATATATATATATATATATAGTACTATATAAACTGGTATACACAAACTAATACACTTCATGCTTCCTTGTGAAAACACTATTTTAATAATACAGGCCTAATGTTTGAGAAATATCCTAAGTATGAGACTCTAACAGTATTGTGCTTAAACAAATGTTTATTACTTCATTCAATCATGTTTCTCACCATTTAAATAGGTTTCATACAAGGTATACTTAATGCCATCAATGTTGTGTGTACTCCTGCAATATAAAAAAAAATAAAATATTATATATAAATATATATATATTTTTATAAGAGATATATTTATATATATATATATATATATATATATATATATATATATATATATATATATATATATATATATATATATATACACACGTATTTAAACTCATGCAGACAGGGAGTTAACCAGACTTTCACATACACACAGAAATGTAAGCGGGGAAAAAACATTTATTTTTGCAGGTGTGTTTTTACTGATATGCCTGGCTAAGAAATATTTTCACACACTGGTCTTTGTTAGTTTTCAAAAAAACACTATGTGAACGCATTCACAGTCTAGGGATGTTTTTCACAAACGAGATAAAAGAAGGAGAAATGTTTCTCCCACAGTCCCATATCACGAACCACAACTGTTAACCCAATTAGACAAACAAATCCAATTGGCGTTTGAAATAAGGAGTCAAAGTAGTTACTTTTGTTGACCTTGACAAGGAAAAACAGGAGTTTGTTAGCCATTCAGCACATTCATTTTGATGAGCAAACAACACAGACCTGCACACAGCTTTTGTGCTACTCAGACATGGCTGATGAATTCGTTAACAATATTAATCCCCTTTTAGGGTATAAGTACATGATCTGTGAAGCCATCTTGAACAGTCGCGGACAGAAAGCAAGCACACGCCAAATCGATGATTTCATTCGAGCAAAATATCCTTATTACCAAGACCGTAAGCATGCACGGAATTTTAATTCCTCAATAAGATTCACTTTATCAAGTAATGACTTTTTTGAACGTGACCAGGATAAGCTACAACACACCTATGGTTTCTGGAAGATTGCCCCGGAAAAACAATTTATCCTGAAAGACGGCACTTATATTGTCGTGAAAGGCATATTTATTCCTAATGGCAATAGCAATGTATCCGCTACTACTGATCCGTTTGAATCGATACGTGCTGCAATATCTGCAGCCTCCATTCCTGAAACCCACATTGTACAAGATCAAAAGTACTATGATTATGTACCAAGCCTTTCAGCTGAAATTGCATTGGAATGGGAACCGGAAGAAATGAACCTACCTCCCGACCAATTATTTGAAGAAAGCAGTGGCGATTCCTATGAGCGCATCCTGGAGGAGATATGTGCCATACTGGATTCAGCGGTTGGGTTAAGCGTGGATGAAAATGGCTTGCATTTCTGGAGCGACCAGTTGCAGCCAGGCGAAGAGTTAATTCTAGAAGAATGGTAAATATAACAATCGTTATGCGTTGACTCTGCGTTTAAATTTTTTTTTTTTTTGTAACCACCATTTTCACTTTCAATGCGTGGATACAGCGTAACATTGCAGACTGCATAACATGTAGCGATCACAAACAAATTGTTTCCTAATACAATATAGTAGGACCTGAAAGAGTAGTACACATTGCTGACGGAATAAATATACGTACTTTCCTATCCCTTTAAACATATTAGCAACATTTTACCATTACTCTAACACATACCTGTTTTGTTATCATGCAACATCTACAACATTGAAAACCGGGTCCACCACGTATGACGTGGGACCCTTGTCATGGGCCAAGGCGTCCTTAAAAAGGATTAGTGATGTAAGTCCCGCCCCCAAGCGACGTGCGCGCCTCAAAGCCTATTGGCTGTCATGTTTTGTTATAGTAACGGTAACTGCAGTGTGTGATGCGTGCGGCTCAGTGTTTGTAGGCGTACCCTGGGCGTTAGCCGAATGTTAATTGAGTGGGAGGAGTGTTAGCGTGCGTTTCACGCTGGCTTAACATGACGTCACACGTATTGCATTTGCGCATTGTGTTATCGGCCGTGCTTTCTGTTCAAACACGTCTGTTTAAAAAGAATACAGATGTACTCGTTTAGAACGAATGTAGTTTCGTCTTCATTGTATTTGAAATAAAGATGTTATGTTTACTGGTATTTTCAACATGTATTGAACGCACAACGTACGCTTTGTTTTGCGCATGCGCTAACAGTTAGTGGAGCCAAGCGTGAAGTGCGTGCGCACACAAAGATGTGCGCGCACATCTTTCAGTATACAGGCAACGTTCACTTCTTATACATAGTTATGCCTGCTACAAATTTAAAGAAACATTACATACTGATGAACAGTTTTACTTCTAACATATAAGTGAGTGACGTGTGTATCTACACAATCATATAGAGCTGCGTAACGCGTTGTCACGGATGCATATATAGTAAGGTGCCATATTTGACCATCATGTGTTTGCTGTATTTCAGAGATGTCGGGGAAGATACAATCGGATCAATGTATGATTTCAGAAGAGTCTACCTTTATATGAGATGATTGTGAGGAGGAGCCACCGACTACTATACTACATATGGAACTAATTTTATATTGCTTGCAGCGCTTATTAACAAACAATTAAAAATGTGATACCCTTATGCCTATATTGCATAAGCACTTAATTAACATAATGATGTTGCAAAATAGTGCCTCATGAATTTTTATTGAGTGTTCTTTAATGACTACTATCATTTTATGGCATGGTGTGTTTTATATATAACAACCATTCCCACTCTGCTAACACATTTGTGAATTATATTGTGTAATGGAACGTATGACTGTCGAAACTATGTAACAATAATAATAAGAATAATAATAATAATTATAATATGAGCATGTTCATGTATAGCGCTGCTAGTTGTACACAGCGCTTTACAGACACATTTTTCAGGCTGAGGTCCCTGGCCCGTGGAACTTACAATTTATTTTTTGGCGCCTGAGGCACAGGGAGATAAAGTGACTTGCCCAAGGTCACAAGGAGCCGACACCGGGAATTGAACCAGACTCCCCTGCTTCAAAATCTCAGTGCCAGTGTGTGTTTTTACTCACTGAGCCACTCCTTCTCCCAATGTAAAGGACACTTACAACCAACTAGCCATTTATTGTTAAAAATCTCTTGTTACATGGGTATGTTGATAAAATGGTTTGGGACTGTAGCAAATAATGTTATTGGCCAGATGTTGTGGTCCCCTACAATGCATGATGTTCTGATTATGACATCAACATCATGTAATGAAGTACGTTTCTGTGTATATTTCATTAACCTAACTAACTATAGTTTACTGTGTTTATTAATCGTTTAGAAATACATAGTATAGTCAATATGATGATATAAGCTACCATAATAAAGCTGGTGTTATCATTTGTCGGTGTTATACATGGATCCTACACCAATTGATAGAGACACAAACAGTTGTCTTAAAAAGTGTGTCTATGCTAGTGATGAATGTGCTCCCGTAAGTAAACAAATAAGTACAGTTATCCCCTTTTCTCCAACCACCTCTATATTACATTAATGGAAATTATAAGGAAACATACATAAAATGTGATGAAATGTGAGTAATCATTTTGTAATACAATGCACATGAAACCTCAAGAGTAGCTAAATGCATATACATGATACAGAAAGTACATATATGTAACATTTGTGTTTAAACCAATATGTTGGGTTTTTAGTTCCAATAATTATAGGAAGATTGAGGTAGCCACATCTTATGAGAGATGTCAGCAAATATACATACCATGATCAGTCATACTGGAGATATACCTATAATGCAAAGGAACAATATATAAATTGCAAACATTGACATGCCATCTTCAGTACCGTAAACAACACAGCAAAGTGTGTATTTGGTGTTAAATGTACAACACCATGTATATTTCATGACATTCAAAATGTAAATCAGCCTGGTGTACACATCATATGGATGTACATGTTACACTGCACCAATAACATTGTATGTAAGCATACTAGAAGCATGAATGATTATGGGCATAATATGTGTTTTGTCTTAGCATAAGGAATAACACAATGCTAAAATATTATTGCTTTGTTACCCAATTTGTATACACATACACACAACTAAAGTACAATTGAAGAGGGATTATATAACCTGTGCAACAATAACATACCGGTGCCACATCCCTTTGTGCACACAGCAGAGAAAAGAAAGGTGTGCAACCCATATTCATCTGTGTCCTAACAGAAGGTTATATAAAGAAACATTATTGTTAATATAACATAATTAAACTATAAAAGTAGTACTAGGAACATATGAGTTTGTACTTACAAGAAAAAAATGAATTGATGAGATTCTGTCGTGTCTGGCCACCACTGGCTGTTTGTTCATTTTCAGCAGCTACATGGGTGGGATGCTCGTCTACCAAAGCCTCAGCTAGGTCTGACTGTACATTGTGCCTGAGTGCAACATTGTGCAAAATGCAACAGGCAAGGATAATATCAGACACTTTTTGAGGCTTGTATAGAAGAGCCCCACCAGTTCTGTCCAGACACCTAAACCTGGTCTTGAGTAGGCCAAATGTCCTCTCTATAACAGATCTTGTAGATATATGGGCTGCATTGTACCTGTCCTCTGCTTCAGTTTGAGGGTTTAGCACCGGAGTCAAGAGCCACGGCCTAATTCCGTATCCTGAGTCACCTATAATGAATGGAGCACACATAAGCTGACATTAGTGATCAAATTGTACAATGCCAACATTCCTAAATCAACATGTGTTTTGTGTTAGAACATGTAAATATGTACTCACCCAGCAGCCAACCAGGTTCAAAATGTCCCTCTTCGAACGCATGGAAGACTGAAGAGTTCCTCAGGATAGAGGAATCGTGACTGGAACCAGGGAACTTGGGTACCACATGCATTATCCTCATCGTGGCATCACATACCACCTGTACATTGAGTGAATGGTAGTGCTTCCGATTGCGGTACACATGCTCACTCTGACTAGGTGCAATCAAAGCAACATGTGTGCAATCGATTGCACCCAGCACACATGGTATCCCTGCTATATTATAAAAGCCAGTCCTGACTTCCAGCCACTCTGTCGCCTCTGTAGGAAAATGAATATAATTCCTAGCGCGTCTATTGAGTGCATAGAGAAACTGGGTCAAGGCCCGCGAGAATGTAGATTGCGAGACCCCGCCCACTATGCCCACAGTTGTCTGGTATGACGCGGAAGCAAGATAATGTAATGAGCACAGCATTTTAACAAGCCCAGGGACTGCACGACCTCTGGCTGTGAAAAAATCTAAATCCCCCCTTATCTCCTCATAAAGAGCTAAGATTGCTGCTGAACTCAAACGATAGCGACTTACAATCTCCTCCTCACTCATCCCATCTAACAGGGTTCTCTCCCTGTACAGACGCGGACGAGGCACAAGTTGTCTCCTCTGTCTTCTCCTCTGATCTCCTGTCCCTCTACCTGTCCCTCGGCCTGTCCCTCTCCCTGTCCCTGTCGTATCCGCGTCACTGTCACTGTCCCTCGGTGTGTCCCTACCTTGCCCTATATCATTCTCTTGATCAGCAAACATGTCATAGAAAAGAATGTTCCTGCGTCTCCTAAACATTCGCAACATTTTGAAATGAGTAGCTGTGAATGAGCAGGTAATGTGCGTCCTTTAAATAGGTATGTGATGATGTCAGGTGACATAGTAAAATGCAAGGTGTTACATTAACATAATAAAGTACTTCTGTGGCAAGCTGTGTGCACTTGTTGTTCTAAGTATTTGTTGTGTGTATTCTGCAGGGAATGATGATATTTGGCAATGATGTGACGTGAAGCTTTGTACAAAGATTGCTTGCAAATAAATAGTTGCATGTGCAATGCATGTAACACTTGTGAACGCAAGAGTCAGTCATGTAATGAGACAAAAAGGCTGAGATTGACGTGGGAAAAGTTTTGTGTAACATGTGTAATTATCCATGTTATTGTGACATGTTGGCAACAATGAATAGTCGTGTGCATATGCATGCATTTGTGTAAGGAGGATAGTTGGTATAGAATGAGTTTACAAGGTGTCCCAATGATGAATTACTGTACATGTGTGTATAAGTTAGGTTGAAGTGCTTGTAATGCAACGGTTACAATGTAAACATGCAATGTGATTGAGCGTCCAATAAGTGACGTCATGAAAATAGGGAGGACCCAAAAGTATATGTAAACATGAGAAGACAGATGTACATGAACGTTTAAAGATGCGTGTCACATTACAAGCATTGTGTAATGTAAAGGAAGATGAATATACTGTGTATGAGTGACATGTGTGACATGTGTGACATCATGTAAATAATTGTCGCTGAGTTGAGTAAAATGTGTGCTATGATGTGAGGTTCTCCTTTAAGAGTGTAGTATAGTATTTTCCCTTGCCACATCATCACATGATGAGTAATGTGACCCGCAAATGCTGAAAACATGTAAAAGTCGAATGTTATGCAAATAAGACACATCAGCTGTGACACAATGCAGGGAATGCCCCCACACTGTAATGCAAATCCCCCTTGTATTGTGAGCAATGAAACGTAAACAGTACTATACTGTTATACGTCCCCGCTCCATTGACTTCCATTGATGTACAGAAGATGTTTTTTTTCTAAGTGCCGTTCCGGCAGCCTTAGCGATCGTTCTCCCGTCCAAACTGCCAACTTTAGTTGGCGGGAGAAATCGGCCATAACATCTCAATTTCGTAGTGCCGATCAGCCCCGATAAGCTGTTTTTTTTTGTTGAATCCAGCCGATTTAAAAAAGTGGCGATCAGTGTCGAAAACAGGCTTATCGGCAGGCGACTGGCCATAACCAAATTATCGGCTCCGAAACCTGGCGATATGAAGCACTTATCGGCGCTTACTGAATCTCAAACCCAATTTTGGCTATAACATGGCCATATTTCCCTTATCAACGCTTACTGCATGAGGCCCATAGTGTTCTGCACAGTGGTACTGTGTTTATTATTTTTATTGGAGGGATCCCTCACTGCGCATGTGTCACAATGTGCTTGTGTGGATCAATATTTTGCACATCAGAGCAGGTGAGATCAGTACACAGTAAAAATCACCTATGAAAAAACCGTTGAAGCGAGGGGGCAGGTCACCGGGATGTACTTCCGGGTGCCCCCTCTTGCATTGCCCAGCACCGAGCACTTTCTGGCGCGGATGGGCAGCACGCTACCTCAGTTATGATTATGTTTATTATTAATAAACAAAGCCACGGCCATTTTACCTCCAGACTGTGTCCTCTCTTTATTTGGTACGTTACATAGAAATAATGCTAGGTGAGCGGGGGAGCTCGCGCCTCCCTGGTCATGTACTGTGGTTATTTCTGATCGTTAACTTGTTGCTAATAATTGCGTAATTCATTTTGTCCAGACAATGGAAAACTTTATATTTTCATACTAAAAGAATGGATGCAAACAAATACAGATCACTGCTGAGGTTAGGGCTGTGTGACCAAGTCAAGCTGGTATGAGTTTAACACTTTTTGTTGCTGGAGGATGAGTGGTGAGGTTTAAACAGTATAAGGTTTACAAGCAAAGATCATGAAATTTGTTAAAACACTAAAAAATTGAGAAACACATTAGGCTATAATGTTGTTTAAAGGTGTAATCCCACAAACCGGGTGAGAAAGAACCTTTTAACACTCGATTGGCTTTCCTAATCAAATGTAATTATGCTACTGTAATAGTAAATATTTGCCCACTGTCATTTTTTGGAAATTAATTACAAGTTGCATTTCTAAAAGTCCTCTGAATGGGATCTTTTTGTTAATAAAGTATGTTCGTTACCAATATCACATCCTGTCCTTATAAGCATGACAATAAAGATGAGGTAGGGAGACAAAAAGAACGCGCACTGTGCAAGCACTTGCCGAACATACTGTACAATGACATAAGACAAAAGGGAGTAGCAAGAGGAAAGCAAACCTTTCCCAAGTCTCAGAGCACAATGATTACATAATACATTAAACAAATTTAATATACTTATAGGTGTCAGATTTGGGTTAAAAGGCATCAATCACCAAGATGTAACCCCTTACACATGTGACTTCCATTATTTCACTTTGGTCCTAAAAGGATTTGCCGCGTTAAGGCATTATGGGGCCTATTCTAGTACTTTCGATAACATTTCTGCCATCTCGAACCATGTGGCATGACACCATCGAACGGTTTGTGATTTGTGTTACCACGGTATTCAGAAAGAATCAGAAAGCAATACCGCAAGTAACAAACTGCGAGGACAGAAAATGCCAATACCGCTTGGCATAGAAGTGACCTTATCTCAGCTTTTTCTAAGTCCTACCGAAGCGATCTTCTGTATGAGCTGCACAGAAAGAGTTGCCTCTCTCTGCACAGCTCTTACATGGGATCGCAGTGTTTTTATTTACTGTACATTTTAAGTACATTTGGTATTGCAGCAGGGGGTCTCAGGAGCAGAACAACATTAATCTCAGGTCCCGGGACTGCCTGCTCCCCGAGATACCGTTGGTGGGTAGGATTAATGCAAATCCAGAATCCAGTGCTCAAAAGACAACACAAACAAATAATACAGTGATGATAGTACAGTTCAATCTCTACTAATATATGCCTCATCAGAGGAGTTCAAATGAGTCCATAAATGGATAGCACAGCATGGTATCCAAACTGTGTGATCGTGAAGGTGTGTGAATATATATGCAAGCCAAACCCCACTCACAAAGGAGGGAGACAGTCATGGGTGTCCTGCAAGAGCAGAACTACCGACGCTGTCAATCCACACCAGATATGGAGGTGGTAAGCAGGCAAAACAACTGGCTTAGAACTAAAGCACAATAATGTTGAAGAACTCACTTTTAAACGCCTCACTGTTTGCTGCGATGACTCCCACCAGGCGTGCTCCCAGGCTTAAATAGATGAAGAGAAAGATCCAAATAGAAATAGCCACTGCACAGCCAAAATAGCAAAATTAGGACGTGGTGACCAAAAGGTTATTAATTGGTTAAAAAATATAAAGTAGTAGTGCTGGTAATCCTCTAACATGTTTCACACTGGGAGTGCTTTATCAAAGATTTTGGCTGTGCACCGGATATTTCTATTTGTATCTTTCTCTTCCCGAGATACCGGCACCCCATACTAAGGCCTGTATTTCCTATGCGTTTAAATGTACCTGTCAAGTGATGCGGGAGATTAAAACAATTCAGGGATATCTGCACTCCATAACGGGGCCTGTAACTCTGGAAACAGGGGATTCCCTACGAAAATACTCTGTGATTAAAATTAAATAAAAACAGCTTTATTGCATTAACGGTGGCTAGATGCTAAAGCAATGAAGGGGTTAAACTTGAATACCTGGTTTCTTGGTGGTTCAGGGGGAGGGTGAAGGGGGTAGTTGCCCCAGGGTGGGTGGTTAGGCCTGCGGGGAAGTTTGTGGGAGGAGTTAACCCCTTCTTTACCATAGCGATGGTAATGAGGGGTTAACCATTCCCACTACCATCCGAGAAGGCTAACCATCCACCCTGGGGAACTACTCCTTCACTCAATTTTCCTACCCTCAAGAAACATTAAAATACAACAACCCTACTACCCACCTCCTCTATCCCCAACAACCTCCTCCCTGCCCCTATAACTATTATCCAGATCTGGATAATAGCTCAATTAAAAAATACCACAGTTTAATCACTTCAATAACCAACCGTATGAACACCATTCATTTTCCACAAATGTCAGAAAATCTCCTTTAGATGATGTTAATCAACTGAAAAGAATCCTCGGAAAGGCACCGAGAAGGCAGCAGAATATTCCCCCCAAAATATCCAGAAAAAGCCCCTTACAAAGCACATCATCAGGATTTTAACCATCATAGAAATCAAGGACGAAATGCACTGTACATGATGATCCAAATGACTTTAGAGTAGGAAGAAGAGAGGACAACTTTCATGTACCCCCTACAGGGAACATGATTGGGAATGGCATGAAAACAAGGGTCATGGGAAACAGCAGATGCACACTGAGCAGTATTTTCAGCCACCCAGAAGAAGTTCAGAAGACATTGTTGAAAGGAGCTCCTTTCCAAAAAGTTATCCCGAGGAACATGATTTCCGAGAAAATGAGCCCCATTCTAAAAGAGATAGAGATACTGAGAGGCTTGACTTAAGATAACAACTGAGGAATTTTTTTTTAATTATTATTCCGGGGGCGTGGCTTGGAGCTTTACAGAGAAAGCTGCGTGAGTTTGGAGATCCTGCAACCGGATAAAAAAAACGAACAATTATTTGGCCCAATTACCCCAAATTGAGTGCCCCTGAAGAGAGTAGGAGACGGGGGACATTGAGGAGAAAAAATAAATAAATAAAAAAGCAAAAATATGGACAATATTTAGATACCCAAAGCAAAGACACACAAAAAAAAAAAACGCAAGTAAATGCCACGCTCCTCATACAGAGGCAACCGACAGCAGCAGGGCCCGCTCGTGGCACTGAGCGGTGCTGCGGGGACCCCCTCCCCTGCCCACACGATTGAAAGGGCTAAAGCTGTGGGAAACAGACTCACTGGCACTGGTACAGTGATTGGGGGACCAGGCGGGTGCCAAAGGGGGAAGAAGGAGCGGCCATCTTGACTCCGTCACAGAGTAGCGAGCCGAGAGGTGTGCGGCCTCCTCCTGAGGGTGAGTGGCTTGATGGGGGGCCCAGAGGAGGGGGGGGACCCAGTGAAGAAAGCGGAGCCCCCAGCTAGGAGAGACGGGACATTGAGCTACACATAGCCCCAAGCTAAGCTCGGTTGGGGAGACGGAGCGCCGTCTAAGATGGCCGCCGGGCACGCACGCGGGGGATAACACACGACAGCTGCGCCAAAGGGGAGAGCCCTCAGGGACGACCGGATTGAGGTTCGTGGACAGGGAAAAAGTGTCTGGGGATTCCCCCCTACCCCCGAGACAGGAGATTACAACCGCAGCCTACCTAACTCGAACGAGGGGCCCAGGCTGAGAAGGGAGACAGCCATCTTGTGCCCAGATGCCAGAAAATACACTACACACATTAGATCCCTGAAATCAGAGAGGCCAGAGGGTCTGAGTGCTGCATTTGTGAGCAGAAGGGGAGAGAACACATTACCTCATCAAACTGCTGTTTGAATCTTTCAACCAATGTATAGAAAAAACACACCCTTCACAAGCAAAGCTCTCCAACATTAAAAATAAAAAAATAAAAAAGCAAGCAGATCTCTGCATCTCCCCCCGGTACACCAAACTGCTGGCGCGGGGCTGCTGCAGAGAGGGGAGAACCTGCAAACATCCCCTTGGTCAGCTGGCCGGACCCTCTGCGACAGGGTGTGGCGCAGGGGCCACGAGTCTCCCCTTCATCCCCAAAGAAGCCGTCCTTCAGTGGTGGAGGGTGGGGAGGCGCTGAACAGGAGAGGCTGTGATCTGTCTCCCCTCTGCACACCCCCCCTGTCCCCATAACTCCAGAAAACCCCAGACTACCAATCAATAAAATGACTTTATCTCAATAAAAATGTTCATTCGGGGAGGACTTCCGGTGACATCTCAGAGCATGGTCGGGTTGTAGGGCTCCCGAAAACCCTCGCCGCTAACCCGCTCATTTACGCACCCACCGCCACCAAAAAATCTCCAAAACACCCCCAAAACATAGGAACAGGGGACCATGCCTTCAAAAGGAAAAGCGACCCAGAATCAAGGGGTCACCAAGTACTTTACCCCCGCGCAGCGCTTGCCAGAGCCGAGCAGCGATTCGCAAGACGGCGCCGAGGAGGCCATGCAGGCCTCAAACGTGGATCGGGCGCCTTACACAGACAGCCGAGAACCGCCGGAATTCGGCCTAAATAAACAATACTTCGATGCCATTTTCCACCAAATTAGGAGAGGAGTCCAGGAAGACGTGAATGCTGCCTTGGAGAACCTAAGGTCAGATATCAACGGCCTCACGAACGCACCGACAAGCTAGAGCACAAGATCAGAGATGTAATAGGATCGCAAAATAGTACAGAGGAAGAGGTGATCAGACTGGGACAGGTCATTGAAGAGTTAAAAGACTCCCTCGAGGACCAAGAAAACAGGGACCGCAGGCAGAACCTCCGGATAAGAAATATACCTGAAAAAGTCACACCTGAGGTCCTCCAACCTTACCTGCACAAGCTTTCCGGTCCCTGGTCCCAGACATGACGGAGCACGATATACAAATGGACAGAGCTCACCGAGCGCTTGGCCCGAAATCCTCTGATCCAACCCGTCGCAGAGATGTGATTATTAAATTTCACATGTACTCCGCCAAAGAAAGAATCATGTCCGCGAGCAGAAAAGCAGGAGACCTCCACATAGAAAATAACAGAATCCAGATATACAGCGACCTGTCGAGGGTCACGGTGGCCAGGAGGAAGGAGATGAAGCCCCTCATTAACATTCTGAAGGACCATAACATCTCCTACCGCTGGAGCTTCCCCTTCAAATTTATCGTTCTGAGAAATGGCCGCCATCATACCATCTCCAGACCAGAAGACTCCCCCTCTTTCCTCAAAGCGCTGGGGCTCACCCCACCACCAGACAGCAGAGGGCCCTCTAAGTCTTCAGTGCGCCAGGAAGAAGCAGAAACGCCCAGAGCCTCCGAACGCATAGCGAATCAGAAGCTTCCCAACGCCTCAGACCAAGATCAGCGCCTCCAGCCTCGCTCATAACTAACCTGGGGCTCCCCCCCCCCACCCAGCTTCCCTCCGCGGTTTGAGAGAAAGAAGTGGAGCCGAACCAGCCGAACACCAACCTGGGTCATCAACCACCTCCCGGCCGTCGTTCCATGGATCTGGAAAGAAGACCGCGGCACTCTGGACCAGGTGCCCGTCCACCCTCTCCGCACCGCTGATACCAGAGACAGGACCTGACTGACAGATGTCAACTTGACCCGCAGAGCCTGTCAGCCCCCATCTACTCCCCATCCCCGGCCAAACCCCCCCCCCCTACCACCCCTCCCCCCCTCTCCTTCAACCCCTCAACTTCCCCTCCCTCCCGCTGTCCACCTAACCGCCACCCCCAAGTATTCACAGTGCTCCCGGTTTGAGGCGCCTCCTCGCAAGCCATGCTCCGGCAGCCACAGGAGCTCGGTCTCCGGTCTGGAGCTGCCAGTGGGAAAAACTCGTTTCACCGCTCTACCAGCCGCACCCCCTCGCAGATCCGGCAACCGAGAGAAACATACAGCAACCAGAGGGATCACGTATCCCTGGACTTCTCACCTTGAAAGCGGTAGCAGAAGTCATCACCACCCCCTACGTGGCCCACCGAGTGCCCCTTTCGGACTGCCTCCTGGGGGAACGGGAAAGTAAGGTTGTATATTTGCCTACACCCCCCCCCCACCTACCCTGCCCCCCTCCCCTTCATCCCAGGGCTGAAGATATATCACCTCTAAGGTCTCCCACAACCTGCTTCTCCACCCCTCCCTCCCCCCACCCGTTGAGTAAAGATATCACTGCAGCTAGCAGGCTTCAAAGCACAAGAACTGTATGGTCTGCTCTAACATGCAGTGATTCTAAATGCTTCCTCATAAACATGTATGTATTTACCATCTTGGGAACAACTGTTGTATATGCACAATGTCTAGCAATATCGCTAAGCTCAATACCCACCTCTACCCCCCCCCATGTTTCCCCCAAGACAAGATCTCTAGGTAGAGCACAAGTCTTAAAGTAAATAAGCAAGCGTCACAAAAAAAAAAAAAGTGCTATAGCACCTATAAGGACAAAACCCTTAAATGCCTCCCCCCCTCCCTCCTCCGTGCCCCCCCTCCTCCCCTCTCCTCCAGCTCTTCCCAGCCCCTCCTCCTCATCCCCCCGCCTCACCCCCCCTCTGCGCCCCCCCCCCCTCTGCGCCCCCCCTCCCCCCAGTCCATCTCTTCCCAGCCCCTCCTCCTCACCCCCCCGCGCCGCCCCTCCCCCCTCTGCACCTAGCCTCCCCCCACCCTCCTGTGTCAAGATAGAACAGTGACGTACAGGCCTCAAAAGAAAATAAATGTTTGGTTCTGATTTATATGCAGAGGTCTCTAAGGTTCCCCATAACTGTGAATGTAACAATCAATTCATCTTCAACTGTAGCATCCACAATTATCTCAGAACACTAATAAAGTCAAACCACATGCCCCACCTCCCCACTCCCGTGCCCCCCCTCCCCCCTCTGTCCCGCCCCCCGCGCTCCTCCCCCCACAACCCCCCCTCTCCCCCCCCACAACCTCCCCCTCTCCCCCCCACAACACCCCCCTCTCCCCCCACAAGCCCCCCCTTCGTGCCCCCCCCCACTGCACCCCCCCCTCACCGCCCCCCCCTACCTCCCCACCCCCATTTTTTTCCCCACCCCATCTCCCCTTCCCCTCCCCCCTCTCCTTCACCCCTCCTGCCCTGGCTCTTCCCCTCCACCCCCGACACCAACTAGAACGTGCCACATCCTAGCACATCCTACTCATAAGTGCCTTCCCCCATTCCCACCACCACCCCCCTCCACATCTCCTCTCCCCCCTCCTCCTCCTCCCCTCCTCCTCCTCCTCCCCCCCTCCTCCTCCCCCCTCTCCCCCCCACCCCACCCCCTCTCTCCCCCCCCTCCCACCCCACCCCCTCTCTCCCCCCTTCTCTCCCCCCCTCCCACCCTCCTCCCACCTCACCCCCCCTCTCCCTCCCACCCCACCCCCCTTTTCCCACCCCAACCCCCCTTTCCACCCTCAACCACCCCTCTCTCTCCCCTCCCCCCACCCCCTCCCTCTCTCTCCCCTCCCCCCACCCCCGTCCCTCTCCCCCCTTCTCCCTCTCCCCCCTCCCCCCTCCCTCTCCTCCCCATCCCTCTCCCCCCCTCCCTCTCCCCCCTCCCTCTCTCTCCCCCCTCCCACCCCACCTTCTCCCTCCCACCCCCCTCTCTCTCTCCCCTCTCCCTCCCCCCCTCTCCCCCCACCCCCTCCCCACCTCTCTCCCTCACAACCCCCCATCTCTCTCTCCCCTCTCTCTCTCTCCCCCCCCTATCACTCCCGCCCCCCCCCTGCCCACCCATCCCCTTCCCCCTCCCACCCCCCTGAGTCAAGATAGAACAGTGAAGTACAGGCCTCAAAAGAAAATAAGTGTTTGGTTCCGATTTATATGCAGAGGTCTCTAAGGTTCCCCATAACTGTGAATGTAACAATCAATTCATTTTCAACTGTAGCATCCACAAATATCTCAGAACATTATTAAAGTCCAACCACATGCCTCCTCCCCGCTCCCTTCCCCGCCCCCCTCCTCCTCCCCCCCCCTTCCTCCCCCCCCCCTTTTTTTTTCTTTTCTCCATTTCCCCTTCCCCCCCCTCCTTCACCTCTCCTGCCCTTCCCCTCCACCCCCGGAACCAACTAGAACTTGCCACATCCTAACACGTCCTTCTCAAAAGTGCCCATCTCCCCCCTCCCCCCCCCACCTCTCCCATCTCCCCCCCACTCAACTCCCTCCCTCCCCCTCTCCCACCCCCTCCCCTTCCCCTCCCCCCCACCCCTCCCTCTACCAGGTTCAGGTCCATGGGCCATACCAAGCATCCAGGCTCACAAAAGATTTTTTTAAGAATTGTTGTCCTACCTCACCTGTCAAAGTTTATCTGTAAGCGGTTTTACTGTTACATTTTACAGAGGGTGCTCGACCCTCTGACCGTTCCCATTCCATGTTCTGTGTCCCGGAAGTCTCCCCCGGGGTGTTCAACCCCTGACCTTCCTCGTTTCAATGAGTAAGGTTATCTTCTCAGGGCTCGGTGAAGGCCCGTTTACCCCCACCTTTCCTCATGTGTCCGCCCCCCCTACCCTTACCCAGACAGATTGTTCCGACATCTTTTTTGCTGCTCACCAGATTCCTACACACCCCCAAGAACAAGGTGCCAGGCCTATTCAGCCTCCTCCCCTCCCCCCCACACCCCCTCAGGGGTCCCAGGTCCACCCGCTCTTGTCGTGGGAAATCCAAGAGCCTAGGAGCTTATAGCTCTGAGAAAGCTTCTAGACTCCAAATGTCTGCTATAAAATTAATATCGCTAAACGTTAAAGGTCTCAACTCGGTCCAAAAAAGAAAACTGGCACTTATAGAGTTTAAAAAAACAAAAGGAGACATCATCTTTCTCCAAGAAACCCACTATAACTCCCCTGTGCCACCAAACACATTCAAAACCGTATTCCCCCAAGCATTTTTTGCGTCTTCCCCAAACAAAAAAAGAGGGGTGGCTATTCTAATAAGGAATAATGTCCCCTTCGTCCTCACCAAAACTCAATCTGATCCAGAGGGTCGATTTCTAATACTTCAAGGCACCCTTGCGGGCTCCCCCATAACACTGGCCAACATCTACGCCCCTAATGAACGCCAACCCTTGTTCCTCCAGAAACTACTTGACTCACTGGAGCAACAGGCCCTCTCTTCCTTAATTATTGGAGGGGACTTTAACATGGTGGCCTCCCACACGCAGGATAGGTCAACAACCCCTAGCATTTCTCCCCCTGCTTTTCCAGCTACATCCCACACTACTCAAGCTCAAAAGAAAGCCAAAAAATTTAGGGACATAATGGCAGAATTCTCCCTCACAGACATATGGAGGGCACAGCACCAGGGTCAAAGGGACTATACCTTCTTCTCCTCCCCCCATCAGTCCAACTCGAGGATTGACTATTTTCTAGGCACCAGCAACATCCTCCAGGCATCCTCCCACTCAAATATAGGCCCAATCACCTGGTCTGACCACGCCCCCATTGAACTCACTCTCTCTCTGCCCTTCGTAAAGAAGAACCCATACAAGTGGAAGCTAAACGACTCCCTGCTCCACTGCCCAGAAACAGAGATGGTAGTCAGAGAAAAACTCTCTATCTTTTTCCAAATTAATAAGGGGTCAGTCTCGGCTCCAGCAATGCTGTGGGAGGCCTATAAGGCCTCAATCAGGGGCGACCTAATCTCAGTTGCGGCCCATAAGAAAAAACAGAAACTCAAGTTTCAAAAAGACCTTACAGATAAGATTGCTCAACTTGAACAACAGCATAAGCACACAGCCTCTAAAAAAATATTCAAACAACTAAACCAAACTAGAGCAGCCCTCAAACACACCCAATTCGAAGAGGTAGAGAGAGCACTGAGATGGTCCAGACAAAAATTTTATGACTAGGGCAACAAGGCCGATAAGCTCTTGGCCACTAAACTCAGAGGCACCCGAGTCAAATCACAAATCTCTAAAATCCGCACTAAAAACGGTCAAATTTCCTATATGGAGAAAGAGATAGCTCAGGAATTTGTGGATTTTTATTCGGACCTCTACAACTTACACCCCCCTAACCATGACCCGACATCCCTCGAGACAATTACACAATACCTGGAGCACTGTAACCTCCCATCCCTCTCGAACAAGGAACTAGACGATCTAAATAAAGAAATCTCCCAGGAGAAACTATCAGGAGCCATTGGTTCCCTTAAATTAGCTAAAACGCCCGGCCCGGGCGGGTTTACCAACGCTTACTATAAAACATTCTTGCCGATTCTCTCCCCCTACCTCTTAGATATGTTCAACTCTTTCCTGCAAGGGGAACCGATCCCCTCTACAATCACCGCGGCAAACCTGGCAATTATCCACAAGGAGGGTAGAGACCCTCTCCTTTGTGGCAACTATAGGCCAATCGCCCTTCTGAATACCGATCTAAAACTCTATAGCAAGATCTTGGCAAAAAGGCTCAACCCAATTCTCCCACGGCTCATTCATATAGATCAAGTAGGATTTGTGTCAGGTAGACAGGCCTCTGACAACACCCGCAAAATTGTGGATATAATAGACCATGTGCGCCTCACGGGAACCAGAGCGATGATCCTTAGTCTTGACGCAGAAAAAGCGTTTGACAGAATCAAATGGTCCTTCCTAGATCAAACTATGCTGAAATTTGGATTCAGTGGCCCCTTCCTGCAGGGGGTTAGAGCCCTCTACCAAAACCCAACAGCACATGTAAAAATTTCAGGTGGCTTCTCGGACCCCATTAAGATCAGAAATGGAACCAGGCAGGGTTGCCCCCTTTCCCCTCTGTTATTCGCCCTAACAATTGAATCATTAGCGGCCACAATTAGGGAAGATCAGAGCATTAAAGGTATTAGAATTGGCGAAACAGAATACAAAATCTCTTTATTTGCTGATGATGTGATCCTGACCCTCGCGGACCCTCACATCTCCCTCCTCAATCTCCAAAGATTACTATCCCAATTCGGTACAGTATCTGACTATAAAGTCAATATGGACAAGTCAGAAGCTCTAAACATATCCCTGTTAGACCAGGAATGGAGACTCCTACAAGCTAACTAGAAATACCGATGGAGCACTACCCATATTAAATACCTAGGAGTCAGAATCTCAAGCACCTATAGCTCCCTATACCAATCCAACTACCCCCCCTTGTTTGACCAAATCAAAAAAGACCTGGAGAAATGGAAAAGCTCCAAATTTCCTGGTTTGGAAGAATTATATCAATAAAAATGAATGTCCTGCCGAGACTTCTCTATTTCTTCCAAACACTCCCTGTCCCCGTCCCAATCGCAGCCCTGAAACATATCCAGGCTCTTATGTTCCAATTCATTTGGAATGATAAACGGCCAAGAGTACCAAGGTCTGTGATGTTGTCCCCCAAGACAAGAGGAGGTGTGGGGGTCCCCGATGTGATCAGATACTATTCGGCGGCCCAGTTGAAGCAGGCTGTAGTTTGGAACTACGACCTGGCCTCCACCTGCTGGCTAGCGATCGAATCACATCATGCTGCACCTGCCACCCTCCAGGTCCATCTTTGGTCTCCTGTGGGAAGGGAGGGAGGACCACGGCGATTCGCTCTGGGGGAAATGAGATGCACATGGGATGTCTGGCTCAAGAACAAAAATAAAAAGAAATATGGCCTGCTAGCTACCCATCCCAACTTACCCCCATCTTTGGAAACCCACACTTCCCGACTGGGTGTTCCAAAAAACAATTCGACCAATTCCAAGGTCTAGGAATAAGGCTGATTGCCGATCTGCTGAAAAATGAGAAGATCCTCTCCTTCCAAGAACTCTGCGACAAACATAAACACCAAGGTCTCCATCTGTTCAAATTTCTGCAAATTAGGCACTTCCTTCTATCCCTAGCCCCAAACGCTAAATTCCCCCCATTAACCAGGTTTGAATCCCTTTGCGGCAAGGTCTCCTACCAGAGAGGTCTGATCTCAGAGATCTATAGGGGGATGGAGTCGGCAACCAGCCCCCCAGTCCACAAGCATATGCAAAAATGGTCAGAGGACCTCAATGTACAGATAGATATGGACGAGTGGGAGGATATCTGGGAGTTTGCCACAAAGACCTCAATCTGTACAGTGACAAAAGAGAACATATATAAAATACTATTCCAGTGGTACCTGACCCCGGTTAGGCTGAGCCAGATCTTCCCCGGCACTCCCGACCTGTGCTGGAGGGGATGTGGCCAAAAGGGGGACATGGCCCACATTTGGTGGTCATGTCCGGAGATTCAGAGGTACTGGACAAAGATCCAGAAGCTTCTACAAGAAACTACGGGGCTTCTTTTCCCCCTGGACCCCTTGACCTTCGTGCTGAGCAAACCTATAGACGACCTGCCCTCCCCCCCTGAGTAGACTAGTATCAGCTATCCTAACCGCAGCCAGATGCTCAATAGCAGCGGCGTGGAAACACACCAAAGCCCCAGCGAGAAACACGGTGTTGAGAAGAATAGACGAGGTCATGGCCATGGATAAACATACAGCAAACTCAATAAAAAAATGCCACAGTTTCGGAATACCTGGGACCCCTGGAGAGGCCCACTAGGACTAGGCCTGCATTAGGCCGTCCTCGTACTGATGGAAAGGGAGGAAGAAAACAGAGTTCCCCCATCCTCCCCCCACCTCCCCTTAGACCTCCACCCCCCCCAACAACTGAAAAATACCCATTTTGGGACAACATGTTGTTTAACTCAGTTGAAAAGTTATGTCATGTGCCTATGACATTGTCGTTATCATTTGGATGTATGTTGTTCTCAATAAAAAAAAAAAAGTGATACAAAGAAAGATAACAACTGAGAAATTTCCATTGGAAGGCAGATCATACATTTCAACCACACCACCACAACGAAGGTCCAAAAGACACAGACCTCAGAGATTCCAACCCCATAATTCATCGGTCAGACACTGTAGCATTCACAAAAAAAGAATATGACTATAGTCATAAATCCCCCACCTATGTTGGCACTGAACTGAAATTTAAGGATGACTATGCTCAGAAGCACAGTAGGCAAGATGAAAGAAAACCTAACACTTCCAAAAGTCCCCAGCATAGAAAAAGGTCAGCCAGTTAAAGCCGAGAAAGTGGAAAAACACTGTCGAACAATCACAATCTTCTACATATGGCTTCAAGGATACGTCCATAGTGCAGGAGACGGCGCGAGCTATGTAGTTCGCACCAAAACAAATACTAGGACGACAATGTAGTACATATTTACACAGTGGACACACACTAGTCCATGCACATGCGCTACGGGGAGACCGGCGTTTTGCGCTACAAACATGTTTGTATTTCCAACGCGACGGCCGGGTCACATAAGCGGTTCGCCCAATGAGGGCAAACTAGCTCTGTCACGTCACGGCCGCGCCCCCGACACTCCTCCCTGTCACCTCTGCCTGCTGGATGGGAAATATTTTCTGCTACAGGTGAGTGTGTGCTGCGCCGAGGAGCGCGGAAGCTATAGTAGCGTGTTCCACTATTGTATTGTATTGTATTGTTGTATGTCTTTATTTATATAGCGCCATTAATGTACATAGCGCTTCACAGCAGTAATACACATGGTAATCAAATAAATAACAGATAATATAAATAACAGATCATGGGAATAAGTGCTTTAGACATTCAGGAAGAGGAGTCCCTGCCCCGAGGAGCTTACAGTCTAATTGGTAGGTAGGGAGAATGTACAGAGACAGTAGGAGGGAGTTCTGGTAAGTGCGTCTGCAGGGGGTCAAGCTTTATGTATCATGTGTTCAGAACATCCACAGTGCTATTCATATGCTTCTTTAAGCAAGTGTGTCTTAAGTTGGGTCTTAAATGTGGATAGAGAGGGTGCTAGTCGGGTACTGAGGGGAAGGGAATTCCAGAGGTGTGGGGCAGTCAGTGAAAAAGGTTTAAGGCGGGAGAGGGCTTTAGATACAAAGGGGGTAGAAAGAAGACATCCTTGAGAAGAATGCAAGAGTCTGGATGGTGCATAACGAGAAATTAGGGCTGAGATGTAAGGAGGGGCAGAAGAGTGTAAAGCTTTAAAAGTGAGGAGAAGAATGGAGTGTGAGATGTGGGATTTGATTGGAAGCCAGGAGAGGGATTTCATGAGGGGAGATGCTGGGACAAATCTCGGAAAGTGTAGAGTGATTCTGGCAGCAGCGTTTAGGATAGATTGTAGGGGAGACAGGTGAGAGGCAGGAAGGCCAGACAGCAGGAGGTTACAGTAATCAAGACGGCTAGAATGAGGGCCTGAGTCAGAGTTTTAGCAGTCGAGCAACAGAGGAAAGGGCGTATCTTTGTTATATTGCGGAGGAAAAAGCAACAGGTTTTAGAAATATTTTGAATGTGAGGGGCGAATATGAGAGAGGAGTCGAGTGTGACCCCTAGGCAGCATGCTTGGGCTACTGGGTGAATGATCATACTTCCAACAGTAATGTGGAAGGAGGTAGTAGGGCCAGGTTTGGGAGGAAGTATGAGGAGCTCTGTTTTAGCCATGTTGAGTTTAAGGCGGCGGAGGGCCATCCAGGATGATATAGCAGAGAGACATTCAGAAACTTTGGTTTGTACAGCAGGTGTAAGGTCGGGTGTTGAAAAGTATATTTGTGTGTTGTCAGCATAGAGGTGATAATTAAACCCAAAAGATGTTATTAGGTCACCTAGAGAGAGTGTATACAGAGAAAAGAGAAGAGGTTCCAGGACAGAGCCCTGGGTACCCCAACAGAGAGATCAATAGAGGAGGAGGAGGTGTTAGCAGAAGAGACACTGAAAATACGATGGGAGAGGTAGGATGAGATCAAGGATAGAGCTTTGTTCCGAATACCAAGAGTATGGAGAATGTGAAGGAGAAGAGGGTGGTCCACGGTGTCAAATGCTGCAGGGAGGTCGAGTAATATGAGCAGAGTGTAATGACCTCTGTCTTTGGCAGCATGGAAGTTGTCAGTTATTTTAGTGAGGGCTGTTTCCGTGGAGTGAGCAGTGTGGAAGCCAGATTGTAGAGGGTCTAGGAGAGAATAGGTGTTGAGAAAATGGAGCAAGCGAGAGAATACAAGATGTTCAAGGAGTTTGGAGGCAAAAGGCAAGAGGGAGACAGGTCGATAGTTAGAAAGACAGGTAGGGTCAAGCTTGCTGTTTTTGAGTAATGGTATGACTGTTGCATGTTTGAAGGAGGATGGAAAGGTTCCAGAGCAGAGGGAGGAGTTAAAAATGTGTGTGAGCATAGGGATTATAGCCGAGGCCTTAAAAGTTCCACAGTGCACCCAGTGATTCATACAAAAATTATATTGAAGTGAGGTCCCCAAATAACAAGCTGACTGAAAGGGGGGAGGGGGGAAGAGGACGAGTCACAAAAGACATCAGCTTCTCCTAACAACCGCCGAGGCAAAAGTCTTAAATCTTCGAACCCCAAATCAGCATCGAAGATCAGTCTACGAAGGAAACTTTAATGGTTAATGTGGATATGAAGAAACCAATGGATAAGTATAGCGATGCCGCTAACCTCAATGAGAGACAGATGTCTCAGGATTTGGTAGTTAATGGTAGAGAGGAGAATTTTCACCCAGTGTTTGAGCACCTTCAGTTTGCAACTGTATAAGACTGAATCTGGCCTTGTTGAATTGATATATAAGTATGTTCCTGATGTTGAAACCCTGTGTATAAGACTGAATCTGGCCTTGTTGAATTGATATATAAGTATGTTCCTGATGTTGAAACCCTGTGTATAAGACTGAATCTGCCCTTGTTGAATTGATATATAAGTTAGTATGTTTGAATGTAAAAAGTATTTTTTTTTTTCCTCTTAACTCTGTGCTGTTAATTGACCAAATGGAACAAGCTGACTGATTGGGGAGGGGGAGGGTCATGTGACTGTTTTTTGTGTATAATACTAACACCTTTGCTGCATTGGGCAGGAACTGCATTAGGCAGTCAGGCATTTAAAGTGAGGTTTTTAAGTGATAAAAACAGTTAGACTACAGTTTGACTAGAGGTGACTGGGGACTGGATCTACTGCACACTCTTTTACTCAAGACAACAAACGGTAAGCTATTCAGATCACACTATGATTCCATGCTTGTTAGCCTGCATAGTTTAACCCCCCACCCCTTTTCAAATTCTTTCACTGCAGCCTCTCCCAAAACTGACTGCACAAAACACTGAAACCCTGAATTGACCCTAGCATTGCAATGCAGCAAAACACTTGAAAAGGTACAGGCCCACCCCTGCTGTTTAGTCTGCACACACTCACTCTGCTCACAACAGCTCCTTGCAGCACTGCCTACCTCTGGCATCATGAACCTGCTATGTCTTCTAACTTTTTTCTATCTCCTGGCCTCATGGAGATGTTACTCCCTCTATCCACTACAAACTCCTCCATCCTGGCCCACACCCAACATCACCATACACCCTGGACTACTCAAAAGCCTTGCACTATCTACTGAATGTTGGTGGAGAACTCTAAAAACCAGCACACCAACCACTGCTCACTCTAATGGAAAACACCTCAAATTTACAACTTGCAAACAACTAACCAAATTTCTACTCATACTATTACTCTCTCTAGCAGGTGATGTTGAAACTAACCCAGGTCCTCCCATTTCAGCTCTGTCCCATGCCCCTGAGAATTCCACCTTTAAATTACAAAAAGGGCTATCTGTCGCCCATATAAACATCCGGAGCCTGCTGCCCAAACTGGATGAACTAAGGGCATGGTGCCTTATGCATAAACCCAAAGCCATCGTTCTTACAGAAACATGGCTATCCTCTAAAACCCCTGATGCAAATATCGCCATTCAGGGATACTCCATTTTTAGGAGAGATAGGTCAAAGAGAGGAGGAGGGGTGTTATTTTATATTGCAGACACCTTACAATTTACACTGTTACATTGCCCACCAAGTCCACCCTCTTTTGAAACTCTAGTTGGCAAAATCTGCCTCCCCTTTTCTAAGCCCATCTTGCTTGCTGGCATCTACCGCCCCCCTAAAGCCCCTCTACAATCCTTGACTGATATCACCCAATTTCTTGCCTCCATTTCCTCTCTGTATGAGAAGAGTGAGCTGCTAGTTCTAGGGGATTTCAACTTCAATTGGCTTGACCCTAAAAACCACAAAATCCATATACAACTCAAGTCACTTAAACTATCGCAACTCATTTCCCAACCCACACGAATAAACCTGAAGTCGCATAACCATTCCTTGCTAGACTGGATTCTCTCCTCAAACCCCAGCAGAATCCAATCCTCTGGCATCCTTCCTGATATTTTCAGTGACCATGCAATAGTGTACTGTGAAAGGAAAATTAAACCGCCCCTTTTAAGCCCTAAAGTTCTCCTCACTAGAACATTTAAAAACTTTAACCCACAACAGTTTCTGGATGACCTTACCAACTGCCCATGGCACAGAATCGATTTAATTCCCGACCCTGATTCTGCGCTCGACTATTTCCAATCCGAGTTCTTAAAACTCTGCGATACCCATGCTCCACTACACAAAATATGGGTATGGGGGGCCCACCTTCCATGGGTTACACCTGACCTTATAGCACTCTACCAGTTCAGGGATGCCTTGTGGAAAAGCTACAAAGTAACTGGCACTACCAAGGATCTCAATCACTACAGATGCCTGTGGAACGTGTGCACAAGGCAAACAAGGTATGCAAAAGCACAATATTACTCTGACAATCTCCACCAAAATACATCAAACCCAGCTAACTTCTGGAAGGTTATCAACAATATATTCCAGGCTCCTAATCATCAACAACCAAGTAATATCACTAAGGGGGATATTACTCTGACAAACCCCACTGACATTGCAAATGTATTCAATGATTACTTTGTGGGTGTGCCACTAACTTATTTGCGAAACGCAGCACAAACCCCAAACCTGAATCTCATCCTGGGAGTACCCCTATAGTCCCACCCCCTCCCAACACTGCCCACAATTTTCAATTTAGCCCAGTATCTGAAGAGGAGATTACACAAGCGCTCCTCAAACTAAAACTAAGCAGCCAATGTGGACCCGACTTACTACAATCTAGGTTCCTACGACTTGGTGCCCCAGCCATTGCCAAACCAATTGCGTCCATAGTCAACTCTATCCTGTCTGCAGGCCATATCCCTAAGACCTGGAAAACTGCCAGAGTTGTCCCAATCTTCAAAAGTGGGGACAAAAACACTGTCTCAAACTACAGGCCAATCTCACTTCTCCCAATTCTATCCAAAGTTATGGAAAAATGTGTCCACTCCCAATTAAGCGATTTCTACACAAGACAAATTTCCCTAGCCAATTCCAGTCTTGGTTTCGTCCCAAACACTCCACCGTAACTACCCTGCTAAAAGTTTGCAATGAAATCCAGTGTGGAATGGAACGGGGACAACTCACTGGTGCAGTATTCCTAGATTTTGCAAAGGCTTTTGACACAGTTGATCATGTTATCCTGCTTAACAAGCTCCAGAGCTCTGTAATAGGGAAACATGCTTTAAACTTGTTTCAGTCCTACCTATCAGGAAGATCCCAACATGTGTCCATCTCAGGCTCTAACTCCAACCCCCTGGATATCACCTGTGGTGTCCCGCAAGGCTCTGTTCTGGGGCCCCTACTCTTCTCAGTGTTCATTAATGATCTTCCCACAGCTTGTAAGGAAGCCTCAATACACATGTATGCAGATGACACAATCCTGTATGCACACAGCCATAGCATCTCTGACCTTCAACACATACTTCAGTCTGACTTTTTGAGACTCGAAAACTGGATTTCCCAAAACAAACTGTTTTTAAACACTGACAAGACTATAACAATGGTATTTGGGACCAAGACTAAATTTGTAAAGCTTCCAGTGACTGAGCTCCTGATTAGAACCAACGCTAAAACCACCCTAACACCTGTCACTAGTTTTAAATACCTGGGCTTATGGTTTGACTCCCACATAACATTCGGGATGCACATTGATACCCTGACAACCAAGACCTATGCCAAACTAGGGGTACTTTACAGGAACAAATCCTCCCTAAGTCTCCTGGTCAGAAAGCGTATTGCACAGCAGATGCTAATGCCAATTATTGACTATGGAAACATAGTATATGGCTCGGCTCCTCAAACCCACCTTAGCAAACTTGACACCCTCTACAATTCAATTTGTCGTTTTGTTCTCCAATGCAACTACAACACACATCACTGCGAAATGCTCAAAGAACTAGATTGGTCATCACTAGAATCTAGGCGCAAAGTTCACCTTTCCTGTCTCACCCTCAAATACTTTCTGGGCAAGCTACCCAGCTACCTGAACAAGCTCCTCACCCCTACCACATGCAGTACCTATCACCTGAGATCAGACTCCAAAAGACTATTCATGGTCCCAAGACTCAACAAAGTATCCGGACGTTCCTCCTTCTCCTTCCGTGCACCCCAAAACTGGAACAACCTACCAGAGACTCTCATATCCACCACCAGCTTAAGTTCTTTCAAATCTAAGGAGGTCTCACACTTTAATCTGGTCTGTAACTGTTTCATACGCTCATAATATATATTTTCTTTAACTGTGCATGCAATGTCTTGTATATAATGTATACCTTGTTCATTTATGTAACTGTATTTGTAACCATGTATTATTTTGTTTTACTCTGTGCCCAGGACATACTTGAAAACGAGAGGTAACTCTCAATGTATTACTTCCTGGTAAAATATTTTATAAATAAATAAATAGCACCCCGAAAACTGAATTTACTCAGGAAATCATAACCATTATCCATAAAGTGAAAGAAAACTATTTAAACGCGGATGATACTACACTCCATGAATGCTTCTCCAAAATGCAAGCAGAAAGCAAGATGTGTACCTAAACAAAGTTGTATTACAAACCAATCCAAAGATCCACAGGAGGATTGATATCTCATTGGAAGATCTAAAGATCAAATCCCTTAAAAGAAGTGACACTGGACAGGTAAGTCAGAGAATGATTGAAGATCCAAATGACTTGCACCATGACATAGAGGCTGAGAAGAGAGTGGTTGCAGAGCGTAGATGATGGAAGCAGTGATGTTGGCGCCCAAGACAGGGAGGGTCTGCCAGTTACTCAAGAACGCAGAAAGACGCAACTGGAGGGTTTATAGAAATCTGCAAGACTCGCTAGGCCTCCTTTCCAAAAGTCAACAGGACGACTTCCGGGTTCATATTAAAGGGGGGAAGCAAACCAATCCCACACCCCGCAATTTAATTTTGAAAAATCAGAAGAAATCAGAAAGTCGTATAAGGGATGGGGAAATACTGCCACAGGAATCTGATCATCTATCTTGGACAATTTACATAAAGACAGAACATTACAAGGGAACATCTTGTTCTAGATACTGTACATTCGGTCAGGGCATCTTGTAGAGCATTGATACTAAAGCTAAAATAATCTTAATAAAATTTCTTAATTTTGTAGTAGTGGAACACTGCACGACTTTTTCACAGTTTTAAAAGTTTTTTTTTTCAACAACAGTATTTAGCTGGAAAGTTGGTAGTACCTTGTATCTTGTTTTTGCAAAATAGGCTCGTAATATACAGTAGTGTGTGCGACCGTGCGCGCGTGCCTGTGCGAACACGCGTGCACGTGCCGCACACTTTTTGTGTGTATGCTGTGAGCGATACAGTGAGGTACTGTGTGTGTGTGTGTGTGTGTATGTGTATGTATATGTGTGTGTGTGTGTAAATTATGTGTTATAAATACGTTTATAATAAATAAATAAATACGTTGGTAAGAATAAATTATTTATTAACATTGTACATACATATATACACACACACACACATACATACATACACACACACATATACATACATTACAGCGGCGGTAGCGGTGCAAAATCTTTATTTTCCCCATCTTCTCCCCTATTGGCCGGTTCCATGCTCACTGCCGTGCGCACACGCGGCCCTATTATAGGAAGGTGACTAACCACCGCCAACAATAACTGCCGCGCGCACGCACGGCGCAGCAAGCGCGCCCTCTATAGAACAGCCCTAAATTTTTCCAAGAAGAGATCCTTTGAGGAAGTGTCTGATTTATTGCACATGTTTCTTGAATAAGGCATGGTTTTACAGGTGCTTTCTGTTGCATTTGTTAGTTTCAGAAATTCATATGTTGAAAGTTTGTGTATTAAATGTAATAATGGGCCTGAATTGTTAAAAAAATGAATACTGTAAATAAATAAATAATCTCTGTGCATATAATTCTGTGGGATTATTGATGGAAGCCATATTGCAGGAAAAGCTATGCAGAAAATTGCATTATCCGTCATCTTCTCCTAGTGAGATAACGGTGCAATAATGGCTGCTAATTCATTTCAACTAGCAACAGGAACTAGATCAGGGTAAATACAGTTGAAAAGGCAGGAAAACACTTCTGAAGCTAAACCATTTATTACATTTGTTTAACTGATCAAAAGGTGGCAAAACTACTTTGTTACTGCGCATTACACTGTAATATAGTACAGTACATACAAACCAGTGCTCAATGTGGATTGCTCAGTGCAATATTGGAGCCAACATAGAGCAAAATAAATACCTTTATGTTATGTCTCTTGGAATCAACATATTTTGACACTTGGTTAACATTTTGCCCAGTATATATCAACTTGTACCCTTGGGAGTTTCAGTAAGAGGAGCTAGGGAGGAGTTACATGACACAAATATTATGAATCAAACTCTTCGTCAGGGTTTTCCCTTCTTTAACTACTTTAACTAGCGTCAATAAAATTTAATACTGTAAATCTGAGGTGGCATAAACTCCTCTAGCTAACATTGGCCATCAAATGTCTGTCTACTAATTGTACAGATATTAAATATATTTAAATGTATCGGTCACCTAAGCCGCTGTCTTCTTCCAGAAGAAATAATGAATACTATATGTAAGGAAGGAATGGGGAAGGGGGTGGGGGGGTTAGGAAAGGAAGACTGCAGCTTCAGCCTAATAAATGTGGTGCAACAAAAGACAGGGGTGCCCAATGATACATCCAATTGACAAATCATATATAGTAATAAGTATAAAGTTCAAATACTTCAATAATAATGATAATTACTTGGTTATTTAGTTAAACCTTTTGGCCAAAGCGTTATAAGCCTGCATACCAAACATCAAGGTATAACCAAAAATGCAGGTCCTACACTGTGAACCCTTCCTTTTACCTCTGTATGAGGGGAAAGAACCATAATAGGTCCTGTTCTTGCAGCAAAGTGAAAAGACCTCCCAAGTTAAAAAGGTGAGGAGGAGTGAGCTCTGGTGGGAGGTGCCACCTACCTCCATTACAACTGTTACCAGTCAGAACTTCTTCACCCCAGATTTAAAAAAATAAATAAAAAAATGTACTAACTCGATCAACTAATATGTATGGACCTAATGGGGTGTATACCACTGGTTCTATATAGCTTATGACTTTTAGGAATATTCTTAGTTTTCATTGAAGGAGTATATATATATATATATATATATATATATATATATATATATGTATGTATGTATGTATGTATGTATATACATATACATACATATACACAATATACCAAGAGTCAGAAACTATTTGCACTATTTTTCTTATTCTTTGTGTTTAGGATTAGTTTGTTGCTTATCAATATTGGTCATGGATTTATTACTACCAATCTTATCATAATTATTTTTAATATAACCATTAAAGGGTTTTAAGATTACAATGTATCATACTACACTGCGAGTGCATTCAAAAGGTTTTCTTTTTTTCTTTTTGTATTATTCTTCCAGACGCCAACCTTTGTTGGTTTTGTAGCATCGTAATGTGATAAAAAATCATAGTTGATCTCTAAGGAAACCTAGCAAACTATTTTTATTTATTTATATCTGTTCAGAATACTTTCACACTAACAAATGCAGAAAATATATGTATGCTCTATGTGTTACAGAAATTAAATTCATTTCAATTTGTTTTACATTTAGAGGGGAACTAAGTCCAAGCAGCAACTCTGAAAAACTTTCAACCATCTGTTTAAATTGAATGTGTACCGTACTTGGTTTAAATGTGATTCAATGTGACGTGAGTATGTTTGGTGAATGTATGTTGCTCATAGTAGTGTGCATACAAATAACATGTAGGCGTTTAGTATTAATGTAACACTTTAAAAACACTTAACATACTGTTGAAGGTCACACGTAAATATCAAAAGTCATGGCTTATTTAAATAGACTACAGGTATTACATACAGTAATACAATACTGTAGGTAATATAAATTTTAGACGTAGAATCATATCTTAGCCACAATGCACTTTCCACACCTTCAGAACCACGTATACTAGCAGGCACAAGATGTATTCAAGAGTAGATGCTTTGCAAATCCTGGTGGCTTTGATGTACTCTATCTTGTGGAAGCTGATCGGTAAATCCTGCCTTTTATCTTTAAGATTGCATTAATTCTATATAAAAGGTATGAAGAAACAGAGCCATATTGTCTTATCCAAATTAATGTTGAATTTATCTGTTAAATACAGTATCATGTATAGAAACAAGTTTGATAACTGTAAAAGCAATAGATAGGTATAGTTTTAAAAGGTGACATTAGCTTTTATAAATGTATATTTCATGCACTTACAAGGGCACTTGTTTGAAGACTGCTAAAAGACATAAATTATGATTGTCAATTCAATGCTAAAGCTACAGTATGTCAATGCATTTTTATCTGAATCATGGAGCATTAACATAAGCAATAAATGCAACTCTTACTATAAAAGTAAGCAATGCAGGTATTCAAAAGAGTCTAATAATTATGTCGTGTTTAATTAATTGTAATATTTATATAGCCTGGGTGCCCCCTTGTACCCAGTCTGCGACCTATCTCTGGCAGCAGAGGCTGGGGAAGAGTGTGGGGAGGTTGCGTCAGGCAACCTGGTCCCTGAGGCTACCGGTGGCTCATATTGCAGGGCACCAAAATCTTGGAAATGATAGCGCATGCGCATGGTACTGCGCATGCGCAGTGCTAGCGTGCAAGGTGGCCATAGTAGGAAGGTCATCCATGGGGACTACAACCCCCAGCAGCCAATTGGGCTGCAGCTCATGCTACCCCGCAACCAATAGGGAATCAGTATTCCCCTGCCAGGGAACAGATACTTTTCGCACGCTGAGGAGCACGACAGTCGGAGCTGGAACGAGGAAGGGGTATGGTGTGTAGATGCAGGGCGTCAGTGACCCCTGCGCTAGGCCATAGACCCCCATAGGCCCCCAGCTAAGCCCCAACTCTCCTCAACTTGTGATTGCTGCAGGGACCGGCCCATCAGTTAGGGACACCGCCCCTGTAGGACTAGAGAGAGGGACACAGTCAAGATGCGGCGGTGAACTGGCAATCTGGTGGTCTGGGACCAGAGCACTATATCTATCAGAGACTTTCTTCATGGTGGAACCATCCACATGGGATACCAACCTACATTGAGGCAGAGGCTACGCAAACATCGCTGGATCAGTGGATCCGTATCATCGTCCGGCCATACCCGGGTGTAGGAGCACCTGGGCAGATTCTCCAAGTGCACCAACTGTAACAACTTCAGTTCTGTCTCACACATTTGGGTGGGTTGCTATTTGTGGAGAGCGGGGTGGTTGGGTGCCCAAGGGCCCCTCAACACTTTGGGGGATATCCCATCCAGGGTGGAAATTGTGTTGGAGGACGGTGTGAGGTTACGGCCGTGCGTGGCCTGGTGGTGTGGACTGGTTATCAGTGTTATTCTTGTGCATGCAGTAAAACTGTTACTCTTACCATTGTATGTATTATTGCATGGGGTCCTGTAACGGGGTTATCCCACATAGTAAGATCCCATACAGGTTGAGGCGCTGTCACCCGATGGATCAGGCACAACCCAGGCTTCCAGCAGCGCAGGCCTCCTGTGATTAACAGGTAACGCACCACATACACAGAAGCTGTCATATCTCCCAGGGGGTGGGGGAAAGTGTGCTACATTTATATGCATGTTTGCAAAATATATATTGCTATTCTGCTACATAAATATGCCCCTGATTACCAGGCTTAATGTTTTTAGAAGATGGACGCTATCAAGTCTGAAACATGATGTTCTAAAGTAACGGTTACTTAACAGTTACCCTTCCATTATGAATTATACTGTAGGGAGTTAAACTGAATTAGTCCTTATCAGAGCATTCAGTTAAGGGGGGTCCGTGCTATGACTATGAACTATGCCCTATTGCAGTTTAATGAATATCGCACAGAATTAAGAACATTCTTAAAGAGTAGTTCTATGAGTTATTGTATGAACCATCCAGCATTGTCGAATTCAACACAGAAAAATCTAAGTTATCCAGCTGTAGTCCTGTCAAGAAGGAATCAATGGCGGTCGGACAATCTTTTCTTTTAACCATACAAGCTGAAGCTAAACGTCTATCCTCAAATAATCAAATAATTAAAACAAGAGACAAAATATTAAAGGTGGACATCATACTTGCTCTAATGCAGAGAAAATAAACATTAATTAAAAATGATAACTCTATTTTACATCAGCAATTAAGACAAATATTTTAACACTTTCACTAAACTTGCCTGTACCAGTATCTACATTAAAACTAAACAATTTTATGATATGGTTATCTATATGAAAATATGAATAAATAAATTAATAAATAATACTGTACTAAATATCTAGCTTACTAACTATTCCATCCCATAGATACAATAGTTAGAGCAATGCTTTACTAAACACAATAGTCTAGAATGGGTTAACTGTTCCCCTGACTCTTTGGAGTCCTAATCACTCATCACATATATAGAATAGAGAGACTACACTCCAGCTATAATTTACTCAGGGTGCCACAGCAGCAACCCTTGTCAATCCACTGCTTATGAAGGCCTTCCCAATGGTCTACCACAGCGGTGCGCAAACTGGGGGGCGCGCCCCCCTGGGGGGGCGCAAGATTGTTTAGGGGGGTCGCAGGAAGCAGCAGAGATTTTGCCAGGAGCAGAGGAAAAAAAGCCGTCTGCAGCTGCAATTTTTCTTTTGGCCATTAGGTGGCGCTGCGCTGTGCTACAGTACACCGCAGCATCTCCCTGCTTCCTGCATGAGCGTGAGTGACATGGGGAGAGGGGGTGAGTGACACTGGAACATGGGGGAGTGAGACTGGCACATGGGGGAGTGAGACTGGGACATGGGGGGGTGGGAGAGTGAGACTGGGACATGGGGGGGGGGGTGGGAGAGTGAGACTGGGACATGGGGGGGGTGGGAGAGTGAGACTGGGACATGGGGGGGGTGGGAGAGTGAGACTGGGACATGGGGAGGGAGTGTGAGACTGGGACATGGGGAGGGAGTGTGAGACTGGGACATGGGGGAGTGAGTGTGAGACTGGGACATGGGGGAGTGAGCGTGAGACTGGGGCATGGGGGACTGAGTGTGAGACTGGGGCATGGGGGAGTGAGTGTGAGACTGGGGCATGGGGAGGGGTGTGAGTGACATGAGGGGGGTGAGATTGTGAGATGGGGAGGGGGGTGAGAGTGAGTGTGACATGGAGAGGGGGGGTGAAAGAGCTACATGGGGATGGGGATGAGAGAGACACTGGTGGGAGGGAGGGAGACACTGGCAGGAGGGAGAGAGACACACAATGGCTGGAGGGAGAGTGTGAGAGACACCGGGTGGAGGGAGACAAAATAGCTGGTTGGAAAGTGGAAGAGAGACACTGGGGGGAGGGAGAGGCAATGGCTGGAAGGAGAGTGAGAGACAATGGGGGGGAGGGAGAGAGACACTAGGGGGAGGGAGAAAGAGAGAGAGACACACACAGGGGGAGGGAAAGAGAGTGGGGGGAGACACTGAGGGGAGGGATAGAGAGGGACTGGAGGGGGAGTGAGAAATACAGGGAGAGGGAGAGACTGGGAGAGGAGTGTTAGACTGGAAGAGGGGAGAGAGGTCCTGAGAGATTCTAATGTGGCGGGAAGAGAGAGATTAATAATACAGCAGAAATGGGGACGCTATTAGACAAATATCATAATATTTATTTTTATGTTATGTAATTTGTGTTATAAATACTTTTTTTGTAGATGCGTGGCGGGGGCGTTACAAAGCTGGTTCGCCCTCAATGGCTGAACCAGCTCACGTGCGCTGATGTCATGTGATTTTGATTACATCAGGCAGAGGGGGCCCGAGAAATTTCATGGATGAAAAGGGGGGCTCGGCATAAAAAGTTTGCTCACCCCTGGTCTACCAGGTACTGCGGCTGCAAACCACTCTTCTCCATATTGCTCCAATACTTTTCTGATCTCAACCATCCATCTTACTTTTGGTGCTCATCTTGTTCATTTGCCATCTCTTTGAATCCAGCCATGTACTATCCCTGTCCGACTATGGTCATTTATTTGTACGATATGTCCGGCCCACTGCTATTTTAATTTAAAAATATTTGTGATGATGTCACAGATAAAGATGGGCAAACTGGTCAAAATCCCATTATATGATTTGTTTAGACAAAATCTAATCCCCTCACAAAAATATGTCTGCCAATTGGGTACTAGAAATCCGAATCTGCCATTGAATACAATCTGGGATGATTTTTAAGGATCCACCCTCTGATTCCAAATTAAATCTGAAATCTACACAACCGATTAATAATCTGCCGACGGCTTGTTAAAAATCTGTGTGCAGATTTTAAACAATCTAACCATGCATTTGTAATCTGCTGTTCGGATTTGTCTTTTTTTAGACTGATTCTCTGAAATGTGTTGCTCAAAAGAACTTTGCATCTCTAGTAACAGAATTTTATTTGGTTTCAAAAGCATTCATTTTTCCCTGTCTCTTCGGGTAATACCCAGCATACATTTCTCCATACTTCTTTGGATTGTCTACAGTCTCTGAATTGTCTTTGCATTTAGTGTCCAAGTTTCACATCCATACTTAAGCACAGCCAGGATACACTGGTCAAACAGATTTCTTTTGTGGCATATTTGAAAGTTCCCTTGTAAGATTATCTTGTTTCTTCCAAATGTGCTCCATCCCATCTTCATTCTCCTATTCATTTCATTTTAAAGGTTCCCATCCACTTACAGTATACTTACTGGCCGATAGAGACATAACCTTTATGTTCTATTAGTTTTATTCCATTTGTTGAGATATTTCGAGGCCCACTTTCTTAATTTCTTCCATGAATTCTCTGATTTGTTGCTTGAGGTCTTGTAGACTTTTAATAGAAGAAAAGAAAGAATCCCTTTAGTGTGGCACTAAGAATGTACACCCTAATTAAAACTTGATTTTATTATAACTGATTAAAATATATTGTTTGGAATAACCACATACAAAAACAAACATACAATAATACTTAAAAGACGGAGAGGTGTGATAGGGTGTTTAGTGGAGGTGTGATTATATATAAATACCTCTCTTGTTAATACTTAATAAACCCTATGATAAGGGTGATCGCTATACTAAATAGGTATAGGTATATATCAGACCCCTGAACCAAAACAATGGAAGGAGGTAAAGGCAGATGAATGTGCTTAACTGTAGAATGTAAGGCTGAGTATATTACTGGCTGAGTTGAAGCAACCACTACTCACTGCACATAGTGTAACCAAATACACTGTTGTAAGCTCTATTGTGGCAGGTCTGTTGTGAGACCAGCCACATTCACTGCTGATATATGATAGAATCAACCCTAAGGTCTGAGTGCTCTTGCTGCCCACGGACGCAGTCTACGAAGCACTCAGACAGTGTATACCCCACACCTCACCGATGAGCCGACGTCACGTGACGGTGACGTCAGACGTACCCTACGTACGTTTCACCGTAACTGGCTTCATCGGGGGCTGCGTCCGTGGGCAGCAAGAGCACTCAGACCTTAGGGTTGATTCTATCATATATCAGCAGTGAATGTGGCTGGCCTCACAACAGACCTGCCACAATAGAGCTTACAACAGTGTATTTGGTTACACTATGTGCAGTGAGTAGTGGTTGCTTCAACTCAGCCAGTAAAATACTCAGCCTTACATTCTACAGTTAAGCACATTCATCTGCCTTTACCTCCTTCCATTGTTTTGGTTCAGGGGTCTGATATATACCTATACCTATTTAGTATAGCGATCACCCTTATCATAGGGTTTATTAAGTATTAACAAGAGAGGTATTTATATATAATCACACCTCCACTAAACACCCTATCACACCTCTCCGTCTTTTAAGTATTATTGTATGTTTGTTTTTGTATGTGGTTATTCCAAACAATATATTTTAATCAGTTATAATAAAATCAAGTTTTAATTAGGGTGTACATTCTTAGTGCCACACTAAAGGGATTCTTTCTTTTCTTCTATTCACTACGTGTACACTCCCTGTGAGCACCACCCCCCTAGTATTTGTTTGGATTAGATTCCCTCCTCAGCTTGAGCAGAGTTCACAATCTGCAGCTTCCAACTGCATGCAGATTTCTTTTCTGTTAACCTTGTAGACTTTTAGCAGATAATAATAATGTCATGAACAAATCGTTGGGGACTCAAGTATATCCAGTCAAATTTGATTCTCTTTTCTTCCCAATTTAATGTCCTGAACAATTGTTGCTATGAAAACTTTGGTGACGTGTCCCCTTGCAGTACTTCTTTGCTGATTCTGATCTTAGTTGTGTCCTCATGTAATCTAAGGATTGATGTGGCCTTCTCATAAATGTTCCTTATAATATCAATAATGTACTTTTCTTAAACACTTTGTCTTCTTAATGCCATATTTAAAATCTCTCCCTCTCTCTCTTTACTCTCACTCTCTACTCTCTCTCTCCACTCTGTCTTTCTCTACACTCTCTCTCTCTCTTCACTATCTCTCTTCACTCTCTCTCTTCACTCTCTCTCGCTCTCTCAGGAAATGGCCACACTGAGGCGGCATCTGATCCGCACATTTTTTTTTGCCCATCTCTTGTCTGTAGTTCTTGCGGTCTTCTTTGTCTTGTTTTTTTAGGATGTGGTTAACTATGACATCTCTCCATTGTTCTGGAATGTTCCTGTACTTCAAGCAGCATGTAAAGAGTCATGTAAGGATTTTCTCTCATTATTCCCCAGCCTCTTTCAAGATTTATGTTTTAATTTCATCTTCACAGGGAGACTTCCCATTCTTCATCGATTTTATTGCTTTTAACACTTCTTCTGGATGGACACATGGTACATTATTGGTGTTTTTTTAATTGCTCTTCTTCTGCTGGATTATGCCCCGTATTATTTGTGGTTTAGTACAAATTTGTGTAAAAGTCCTTAACTCTTTTTATGAATAATGCACCATTTTTTATTTTTGATCTATCATCTGGTTTGAGTGCAATGATTTGCTTCTTCGCAATCATAAGGCACATTCTTTAAGCTTTTTACTTTTTATCGTCGATGATTTTCCTCCCCATATTACAGTTACATTTTCTTACATCTTCCGTTCTACATTTGCGTTTCATCTTGCTCAGCTCTCCATGTTAAATTCTTGAGTTTTGGAATTGTTACATTTATTGTCGTCACCTCAGTAATTCCTTTGTTTCATCAAATATTTTTTATCATGTTTTTTGTTAGAGATTCCTTCATTTTTGTACTTTCAACAACAAACTTCATATGTTCTTCATAATTGTTTGGCAAAGTGTACTTTGTGTACGCATGCGGCCCGCGGTCCGTATGTTGTTCAGGCCTGAAGTAAAGCATAAATAAAGTAAATAAAACTTGGACTTACCCCTGCCAGGATGAAGGGCATCCTCATCATCATCCTCCAGGTCCATGCACTCCATTGGCAGGAACAGAGCAATACAAATACAATCTAATGGTCCCTAACCCCTTAATCACCTTATCAGTTAATAACCGATGTTTTGTATGTTTATTGTTTTGACTAAATTGTTATGTATTTGGATGGCTTGTTTTTATTGCATTTTATGTTTGGTTAGGGGTTTAATTTATTTAATTGTTTTGTTGGTTAGCTGTTTAATTTATTTAATTGTTTTGTTGGTTAGAGGTTTAATTTATTTTATTGATCTGTTAGTTAGGTGTTTATTTAATTGTATTCTTGTGTTTTGGGATAACATCATTTTTATTCTTTTGCTGTTTTGGTGATATGATTAATTTTATTGTTGTGTAGTTTGGGCTATTTAGTTAATTTATTCTTGTGGCTTTTAGGTGCCTGTGTATTTCTTTGATGGTTGTGTATTTTTGGGCTTGTTGATTTTTTTTAGGTTGCTCCTTGACTGCTATAGTGGTTTATCATGTCCATATTATATGGTATGATTGAGATGGGTCTGATGACTGTGCCAATCAATGGGTAAAGTGTGTGGAAAGTCACCCTGGTCTGGGTGGTTAGGCCTCCCGGGTGGGTAGCAGGGGAGGGGGGTAACCTCTTAATAACTAAAGCGGTTATTAACTGCAAAGTTTATTAAGGGTTAGGGGACATTAGATTGTATTTTCAAAGAGAAACTTCTTTAGTGGCACCTACCACATCAGCAAATTCCCTGGCAATGAATGCAGTTGATTGACGCGGAGGTCAGTGGTGACGGAAGTGATGTCACTGCTGGCAGAAGAGGTCATCAACAACATTCAATGCCACCGAGCACCCACCCCCCCAAGTGAGCCGCCACCGCTGAACACCCCTGTGTTCCAATACCTTTGCCGGAGGGCAGGCACCAACAGAAGATAGCAGCAGCAGGACACAGCTGGGGAAGCGAGTGGTGGGTGCTCCGGGTTGGGGGCTCAAACAGACCCACCCTCCTCATGTCTTTGTACCGGCACATTTGCCGGGGGGGGAGGCTGCCAGAAGAGAGGGGGGGCAGGACCCTGAGAAAAACACACACAGAGAGGCACACACACTGACTGACTGACTGACTGACTGACTGACACATACAGTACACACTGACTGACACACACACACACACACACACACACACACACACACACACACACACACACACACACACACACACACACACACACACACACACACACACACACACACACACACACACACTAACTGACAAACACACACTGACTGACACACACACACTGACTGACACACACACACACACACACACACTGACTGACACACATACACACAAACTGACTGCCACACACACACATACACACAAACACACTGACTGGCAAAACACACACACACACACACTCACTGACTGACTCACACACACACACTGACACACACACACACACTGGCTGACACACACACTGACTGACACACACACACACAGACATACACACACACAAACACACACACACACACACTGACTGACACACACACAATAACTTATTGACCATCTGACACACACACACACACACACACACACACACACACACACACACACACACACACACACACACACACACACACACACACACACTGACTGGCACACACACACACACACATACTGACTGACACAAACACATACACACACACACTGACTGACATACTGTATGACACACAGACACACATAAGGAATTCAGTTACTATAAATATACAAGTGGAAATAGCTATAACACGTTCTAAGTCAATCTTCTTTGCATTTTGGCACTGAAATTGTTTTTTGATAATTAGTTAAAAATATCACCATTACAAATACAATTTCTATGACAAAACAGTGACAGAAGACAAAGACATTTCACTTAAAATGCGCGTGAACAACACACACACAACTTTTTTTATTGTTCTTTTCTTGCCAACGGGGGACATGGACCTGGAGGATGATGATGGTGATGCCCTTCATCCTGGCAGGGATAAGTGCAAGTTTTATTTACTTTATTTATCTGACTGGCTAATGTTTTATTTAGAATGGGCAAATGAGCTATTATCCATATCTGATAATAGTAATTTTACCCATTACTGTACTGTATGTGTTGGGGAGAGGGTGTTCTTGGGGGTAGAGGAGGTTGGTATTAGGTTTGTTTTGTTTTTCAATGTTTATTATGAGTAGCGAGGATGGGTGAAGTTTTCATTGGGCCCTTGGTAGGTCTATATACCTACCGGGTGGGTAGAGGGAGGGTTTACCCCTTCATTACCTTAGCGGTGTTAACCGCTAAGGTAATGAAGAGGTTAACTCCTCCCGAAACCCACCACAAGGCCTAAGCACCCACCATGGGTCTAATAGCACCTTCACCCACCACCCCTATCCACAGTAATCATGATACTAGTAGTTACCCCTTCATTGCCTTAGTGTCAGGGTTCTGCTCGCCACAAACCAGGACCGGACCGCGAGGCTGAGGTGGGGTTGTAAAAGCACCGACCTGAGACCGCGCAGGCTGATCCGGATTGCGCAGTTCGTAGTCATATGTCGCAGGATCAGGATTGGAGAAGACAGCGTCGTCGTTGTAGAAGCCAGGGTCAGGACAGGAGACATCAGGATAAACATTGTTCAGGCAAGAGTTCGGCAACAGGTAGTCAGGAGAGCCCCGCTTCAGCTTAGGAGCGCGGGTTGGCCTCTGCGCGAGCGACGACCATGGCCCATGGTACTGGTCACAGGAGATGGTAGGCAGACCAGAGTAGCACACCGCTTTGCTGCACGGGTGCACCAGTGCTACAGCGCAAGAGTCCTGAGCGGGCTAGGGAATCCTCTGTCTCAGCGCAGGAACCAGGACACGGCCTCTCTAGATTAGGGAAAGAGTAGGCCCCAGGAACCAGGAAGCTGAAGATACACAGGGAAACCTCCGCTTCAGTGCAGGAATCCAGGAGACTGAAGGACGCCGGGACGAAACCTCCGCTTCAGTGCAGGAATCCAGGAGGCTGAAGGACGCAGGGACGAAACCTCTGCTTCAGCACAGGAGAACAGGAGTGGACCGCTGCGTGAATATAGCAGCCGGTCACAGGAAACAAGGAGCTGAAGTGAACAAGAAGAGTACTCAGCTACAACACAGGAGACTGGAGCAGACCGCTGCGTGAATATAGCAGCCGGCCTTAGGAAACCTGGAGCTGCAGACAACAAGGAGAATACTCCGCTTCAGCATGAGAGACAGGAACAAGCGAGGGCTTGTGGCAGAACAGATAGTGACATCCAGGAAGGACTATGCTCGGCAGGGAGCATTATGGGAAGACAATACTTAAAGGCCAGCGGGCCAATCCCCGGAGGGGGGTGTGAAGATACTGCTCCAATGAATGAATGCAAGTCTAGGTTGCAGTGATAGGCTGCACAGCTGCAGTAGATACCAGAGGGAGTGTGTATAGCTTTGGTGAGTGAATCCAGGCTGCAGCAAACATCAGGAGAGGTGCTCCAGGACTGCACACGTCTGCAAGGTAAGGCAACCAGTAAACTGCGGAGCGGATTCCTTACAGTACCCCCCCCTTCACGCGAGACCTCCGGGCGAACATGAGCACACCTAGAGTTGGGGGACCGGGAATTGTTGCTGAACCGTCTAGGATTGGGGTTAGAGTCGTGGTCCAGAGACTCGTGGTTAGTCCTTAGTGTACCCCCACCCCCCGGTGAGAACTGCGGCCAGACAGGACCATCCATGGGTCTTGGGGACATTGAGTTGTTCCTAAAATTCTTTAGGTGGAAAGGGCATCCGTAAACGAGCAGTTCTTTGGTGAGTACAGTTCTAGGATATGAGATTGATGGAAGAAACATCTTTGGTACATGGCTCGCCTCGCAAAATGACTTGGAAATCCAGGGCTGTGAAGAACCAGAGGGTTCCAGAGCAGAAACGGCAGGAGAACCCCTACAGGAAGCCCAGTCTTTAATAAATGAACCGGATTCTAGGATCAGCGGCCCTGATAGTTGATCGAATACACCAGGAGGAACTTTGTAACAGAAAAAGTCTTGGCTGACCACTGCATGTTGGAATTTGCGAGGAATTTTTCCTCTAGAAGGCTCCCAGGTAATGGTTAGTAAGGGTATAGGTTGGTTGGAAGCATCTCCCGGTATTGGTATGGAAGGTGACAAGGCAAGCAGTAAACCAGGCATAGGGACCGAAATCTTGGGATACGTACAGAGTATTTCCAACTGAGAGGAAATAACAGGGGCAACCGAAAATTCCGAGGGACAAAACCATGGTTTAGCAGGAGCAGAGAAGCAAACAACAGTAGAGCTCTCCAATACTGGGAAATCTTCATTGGGAGATAATATTGTCAGTGAATCAGGAATAGTCCTTGGGATCTTTAAATCAGTAGCTTGAGAAAAAGGCAGAGCCAGGGTAGTGGTGGGAGGGAAGCTAACATCAGAAGCTGAAGTCTGTACCTCAGTGACAGGGCCCTGAGAATCAACAAGCAGCAAGTATGAACTATGAAAACTCTTAATGACAGGCACCTTAGGAGTACAAGGAGTCTTTTCCGAAACTGCAATGGCCCTAACCACAGGGGTACCTAACCTGACAAAAACATGAATTGGTGTGTTTTCTAGTGCAAAATCTCTGATCACAGGACTCCTAACCGATAGTGAGGGTGTCTGGGTTTGATTAGAGAAAAAATCAGATGTATTGATAAGTGACTTAGAAACAATTACTGAGGTTCTAGATTTGCTGGACATGTGAGAAAAAATACCCTTTAAGACAGGAGTTTTCATTTCTTCCCAGAGTAACCCCATGTTTGCTGGGGCATATTTAGACACAGTACTGAGGGACTGGGTTTCAGCAAAGGCAGGACAGCTAAATAGCTCAGATTTAAACCCCAGGACTTGTAATATATGCATGGTGACCTCAGACAGTACTAAGGAAGTGACCACAGATATGCTGATCCCTGGAGAATTAGCCTGGACAGAGAAATCAGGGGGACCCCCAATCAGGATACTCCTTGTAGGAAGAGCTTCAGAATCAGAAGGAGAATCATTACCTCTCAGAGTCTCAAAACTAGTAAGACACAGTTCAGCGAAAAGGGATACAGTGTGCAAGCTTTTTACTAATCTATATGAAAAAGCGTCACTTTGGGGAGAAAACCGTGCGTCAGCAAACATTCCTGGGAACATAATATGAACCCCAGGAGGGACATACAGACTACTGTATGCTTTTAACCCTAAGCTTAAAGAGGAGGAGAACTCAGACAGTACACGGGGGTGAATCATAACTGTACTGGTCTCTGAAGTAGATATTTGGTAAGGAATGTCTGGGAAACCAGAAATTACTGCAGACTCCATAATGTGGGAACTATGCGCTGAAGCAGGGATCACCGCTATGTGGGCGACAGGCTGGTTCAGCGAAACACCCGGGAGAAGGAACTCTGCGAGCAAGCTTAGGGAAAAACCTGACTCCTGAATACATTTATCAGGAACCAGAACTTTAGCCGAAGTCTCCGGAGACGAAACTGCGGAAACTTGAGCTGAAGCAGGGGATTTATAGCAAAGAATATCTAGGGACTCCGTACGGTTATGGGAATCCCTCAATGCAACCTCTGCTGTCTGACTTGTGGACTCATTCTCTGAGGCTAAAACGAAGGCATTAACTTGGAGGCAGCAAGAATTTACAGGGGTTAATGCAGACAATGCCTGAGAGTAAAACATAGGTAATCTTCTCTCTGTATTAGGACAGACCAGGAATCTCTCCTCTGAAGCTAGGGGCGTGACCATGGCTGACAGAGAACAGGGATTTACCAAAGGAAACTCAGAGAGCTGCCCCTCAGGGGTTAATACAGAAATGACCCTGGGAACAGAACTTAGGGATTCTTTCTCTGACGGGGAAAGCGCACAGGACTGCCTAGCAGAGTTTAAAGCTGGAAAACCCTCAAGAGCTGGAGTGACAGATTCGGAGTTAGAAATAGGGGAACAAAGGGACTTATTCTCTGATAGTAGAACCTTAGTGTTGGCTAGTGAAACATATGTATTCTCCAGGGGAACCTCACAGGACTGCTCGGCAGGGGTTAAAGCTGGAAAACCCTCAAGACCTAGAGAAAGGACTTCTGAGCTAGAAATAGGAGAACTAATGAACTTATTCTCTGATACAAGAACATTAGGGATGGGTAGAGCAACATATGTATTCTCCAGGGGGACCTCACAGGACTGATCGGCAGGGGTTAACGAAAACATATCATTGGTGTCAGGGAACCCGGGCATACACTCAGGGCAAGGATCCGTGGTAGACCAGGGATACAGCCAAGCGGCAGCGAAGCTGGCGAGGGGAGGATCCTGTTCCTTTATGCAAATGTCCAATGTCATGGAAAGGATATGGAGTGTTTTTTGGGCATCAGCCAACATGAGGAGAGGGTCCTCTTTTGCTATATAAATGTCTAAAGACAAGGCCAGGGAAGAGAGTTCCTTTTGGGCGTCGTCCAATTCTAAAGGGTACACATTTTCCCAAGTTAAAGGGTAACCAGGAAAGCAAATACAAGCGGCCAGCGATTGTTTTAAGTCCTGGAGGCGGTAAACCTTCATCATGAGATCATTACGGCATTTGTTTTGCAAAGGGGTTAAACCTACAAACACAATCAGATCTTCAATCAGGGGTATTATCTCACATAGAAATTGGTATTCACACTGGGACTGGTTTACAGGCTGGGACAGGCTTTCAGACAGAAACTTACCAACCCTCACCACAGGGCGGTCCGAGTTTGTGCGGCCGAGCATACTGTCAGGGTTCTGCTCGCCACAAACCAGGACCGGACCGCGAGGCTGAGGTGGGGTTGTAAAAGCACCGACCTGAGACCGCGCAGGCTGATCTGGATTGCGCAGTTCGTAGTCATATGTCGCAGGATCAGGATTGGAGAAGACAGCGTCGTCGTTGTAGAAGCCAGGGTCAGGACAGGAGACATCAGGATAAACATTGTTCAGGCAAGAGTTCGGCAACAGGTAGTCAGGAGAGCCCCGCTTCAGCTTAGGAGCGCGGGGTTGGCCTCTGCGCGAGCGACGACCATGGCCCATGGTACTGGTCACAGGAGATGGTAGGCAGACCAGAGTAGCACACCGCTTTGCTGCACGGGTGCACCAGTGCTACAGCGCAAGAGTCCTGAGCGGGCTAGGGAATCCTCTGTCTCAGCGCAGGAACCAGGACACGGCCTCTCTAGATTAGGGAAAGAGTAGGCCCCAGGAACCAGGAAGCTGAAGATACACAGGGAAACCTCCGCTTCAGTGCAGGAATCCAGGAGACTGAAGGACGCCGGGACGAAACCTCCGCTTCAGTGCAGGAATCCAGGAGGCTGAAGGACGCAGGGACGAAACCTCTGCTTCAGCACAGGAGAACAGGAGTGGACCGCTGTGTGAATATAGCAGCCGGTCACAGGAAACAAGGAGCTGAAGTGAACAAGAAGAGTACTCAGCTACAACACAGGAGACTGGAGCAGACCGCTGGGTGAATATAGCAGCCGGCCTTAGGAAACCTGGAGCTGCAGACAACAAGGAGAATACTCCGCTTCAGCATGAGAGACAGGAACAAGCGAGGGCTTGTGGCAGAACAGATAGTGACATCCAGGAAGGACTATGCTCGGCAGGGAGCATTATGGGAAGACAATACTTAAAGGCCAGCGGGCCAATCCCCGGAGGGGGGTGTGAAGGTACTGCTCCAATGAATGAATGCAAGTCTAGGTTGCAGTGATAGGCTGCACAGCTGCAGTAGATACCAGAGGGAGTGTGTATCGCTTTGGTGAGTGAATCCAGGCTGCAGCAAACATCAGGAGAGGTGCTCCAGGACTGCACACGTCTGCAAGGTAAGGCAACCAGTAAACTGCGGAGCGGATTCCTTACACTTAGCTGTTAGTCATTAAGGAAATTAAGTTGCCGGTAAATGCATTATTATTGCATGGGATTGATGTCTCTGCTGCTGATATTAATGGTTATCAGTCTCGGAGACTCCCGGATTCAATCCAATGCAGAAAAAAATCATTTTTTTTTAAGTCTCTCTATCTCACAGCCCTTCACGCCAACTTTTTCCGCAGAGAAGAATCTTGGCTAAAATCGAAATTCTAAAGCCCCAATGAGTTAATCAAGGCTACTAGAATTGCACGATTTTTTAAAAATTGCGATTTGGGGCTTATCGCTGCACAACGCACAGCGTGTTTGGGCTGGAGCCAGAAATGGTGAAAAAATGCTTTCACCGTCCGATTTAACCCACTTATCAAGGCTTTCTAAATAGTTAGGAGATTTTTTTGTGCGATAGTTGCTCAAAATCCTTGATATCAGTTATCGAGCCTACTAGCATAGGCCCCTTTGCCTTTCTTTTGGGGAACAAATCTTTGTATTAAAATCTCCCATAATGATCTTAAAGGTACAATTTTCTTTGCTATTAAGTTGGGTGATTTAATGTTAGAAGTCCTCCACTTCTTTGCCTGTGTGACTTGATATTGTAGCATACACTTGGGTTTTTTTAAGTCTGTACTGTATCTCTTTATTAAATGAATGATTATTCTGACAGCTCTTTCTGATGCCCCACCCCTATAGAGATCATCTCTTTCACATCCCCATTTCCAGTTCTTGTTGGACTCTAAAAATTCATTAGTGCCAGGATTCCTTATCATCATCATGGAACACCAAGGCCCCTAGATGTGTAATATTCTGCTGAGATAATATATCTCTACATGTGCTATTTCTAGCTCCACTTGTGAGTGTGCTATTTTAGATTCTTCATTTTCGATATTAAATGTCTGCACAGATTAATGCTATGTGGCACTCGCCTCTTTTTTTCAGTAGATTCCTGTGGATGTGGTTATTCCTCTCAGAAGCTGCGGAACTTGATTATGGACTATCACTGTATTGCACAGTTCATTAATATTTGTCACATCTAAATTGTTACATTCACTAGTGCACTTTGTTTTTATTTTTATGTTCATGTTTTTGGTTTATATCATAACACTATTTATATATCAATTGATATTCCTCACGTCATACCTTACTTTTATCCACTTTATACCACTTTTCCAGTCACTATTTGTATTCATTAGCAAGCGCTAACTTATCTTACTCATATACTGTATATACAGTAGAGGCAGCGATTATTCTAACAAAAACCAGTGGCAATTCCCCAAAAGACCCAGGTACACCCAGGTACATTCTGAATACATGCCTTAAACTTTCCTTAAACTAGCCCCAGCATTTCTGCATTGATTAATGGCCTATCAGATTAACAGCGGGGGTCCCTGGCAGTCCCATTCAAACTGAATTGGACTGCCAGGGATCCCTGCTATGTTAATCCTATGGGTCATTAGTCAATGCAGAAATGCCTTAAACATGCCTCAAACTAGCCCAGAACATACCCAGCACATACCCAGAATGTAACCCGGCTAGTTTAAGGCAAGTGTTAGAATAATCGTTGCCTCTACTGTATATTGTGATGCCGTCACTGCCCTCTAAGGGTTAGAATGGGGCAGTTGTGGGAATTTACAGCTATCATAGAGTTAATCCTCTTGGAAAGGTCTGTTTAGCTGAGATTTTATGAGCTAATTAGCCTAGCCTGTATAGTCAGGAAGTGATACAGAGATCCCCCCCCCCCCATGCTGCCAGACACACACTGTTGAGAGTTATACAGAGAGGGTGAGAGACGCTGCTGCTAGACTGATCTGAAGAAACACACAGACAGGCCTGTGAGAGACTGAAAGGAGACCTGCTGTGGGTACACTGGGTAAAGTGGGGAAAGAGTTTAGTTCTCCCACAATTAGTTAGGGACTAAGCAGTATTAGTCAGTACTCCTGGAAGAAGTTAGGTCTTTTGTTTCTGTTTTGTGTTATGAGTTAACCTTGTACCTGCTTTGTACCCTATAAATAAACCCCTGCTTAGAAAGTACAGTGTTTCCTGCCTTTGATCTGGACAAAAGATCCGACGCTGGGACTGAGACGTCACAATTGGTGGAGTTTAACGCGGGCAGTCAACAAGGCAGTGAAAGTGGAAAATGGATTTATTTCTGACCTCTCTTCAGTACAAACAAACAGAAAATTCTGCTATTTTAATGCGGGGGTTGCAACAATTGGCAAAGACCCAAGAGGAGATGTCAAAATCCTATAATGAGAGTTTACAACAGATGACAAAGTCACAAACAGAAAGTACGGTGGCGTTAGTACAGCAGATGGCGCTGTCCCTACATCAGACGCTAAAGAAGAGCAAAACGAGGCGCAACTTCGCCTACGCCAGGAGCTCCGAGTGTTGGGAGAGAAAATTACCGCCCAGACTAGAGTGGCCCCAAAGGTCGCTCACCATTTAAAAACGCACCTCATTCAGAAAATGACGATGGACGATGACATTGAGGCGTACTTGTCAATCTTCTAGCGCACCGCAGTACGCGAAGGGTGGCCAGCTGAGGAGTGGGCGGGGATAATTGCTCCCTTCCTGGTGGGTGACTCACAACAAGCCTATTATGACTTAGAGCCCGAGCAAGCTAAAGACTATGACACCCTGAAAGCGGAGATTATGGCACGGCTAGGGGTCACCCTCGCGGGTGGGGCCCAGCGGTTCCATTCTTGGCATTATGATATAGAGAAGACACCCCGCTCTCAACTCTATAATCTTATAGACTCTGCAAGGAAGTGGCTCCAGCCTGAGGTATGTTCCATCGCTGCAGTTGTCGAAAGAGTCGTTATAGACCAGTTCCTGAGGGGTCTCCCCCACACCATCCAGAAGTGGGTGAGCCAGAATAACCCCAAAGACGCCGAACAGTTGGTCACTTTAGTTGAATGTTACTTGACTGCCGAGGAGATGTCCAAGAGTTCAAGTCCAGATGAGTGCTCCGGTTCTCGCTTCCTGCGCTCCAGGAGGTCCGATAAGACTGTTCATCTGAATAGGAATCCACAAGGACTTATTGACTTGCGTAAAGGAGTAAGAAGTCCCAAAGCACCAAGAGGGACTGTGGTCTCGTTGTTCCCAGTAGACTGGAGGCAAAACACCAACCCAGTTTTGGAAGGTATATAGAGTGCAACAGATGCCATGAACTTGGACATGTGGCCGCAGTTTGCCCTCGGAACGTGGAACCAATGGAATGTAACTTTTCTGTGGGGCATGGTTCGCGCTGGGTTTCTACAGTTCAGCACAGTTCTTGCAGTTCAGAAGAGGACGACGAGGATTCCTATGTGGCCCCGCGTAAAGGACAACCTCCGTGTGCAACAGAAGCTGCAGGGAAAGCTTACCCCGTGGCATCAGAAAAGGCCAGAGGTGGACTACAACACAGAGCACTTGGTGCAATCATCACAGGAGTGACTACTAGCCTTGGTATGACAAAGGCTACTGATACCGCCATAAGCAAAAATCCAAGTGAGTCAGACCAAAAGAGTGTTGACTGGAAACGGTTCTATGAGGTGTCCCAACAAGACGTTCAATGCCTCATCGGCAAGCTAGAAGTTTCTCAGTGAGAGGCCTGCACGTTAATAACAGAGCTGGGTAAAGTAAAGCAGCAAGTGCTACAGGAGCGACTGAGTACCCAGTGGGTCCCCGCCGAGCAGCATGATGAGCTGAAGGCCACCCTGACCCTTTCCCAAGTATCACTGGAAGCAGAATACAAAAAAACTACAAATGTCCAAACCTTGGAATCTGAAAAACTGAAGTTGGATAAAAGGCTTCTAGAGCTAAAGCGGATAACTGAACACACTTCCCAGCAACTCACAGCAATAAAGGAGGACAACCTAAAGCTGGAGAAAGAGCATGAGAAGCAGGTAGCATGCTCCATCATCAAAAATCAGTGCACCCAGGAGAAAGAGGCATGGAAAACAAAAGCAGCGGCAATCATAGCGACAAAAACTACAGAGATCCAAAATCTGAAGGATGCGCTGACACAAACCCAGAGCAAGCACCGGGAAGAGGTGAAGGCCCTGAGAGGAATTGAATTGGCAGCTGCCTTGAGCCAGAAAAGAAGTATAAAAGGACAGCTTCAAGACCTGTGGAAGGACCTGGTGTCTGAGCGTGCTGGCCGCAAGAAGGCAGAGAAACAACAACGTGACCTAGGCGAAGAGCTTGAAGCTCTGAAGACTGAGTGGAACACTACGCTGGACCCTATTACTGCTCAGCAGGAGGTCTAATATGAAGAAAACCTTCAAGAAGAGGTGGATGTCAGACATGTCTGACAAAGAGGCTGGTGCACGGGAATAGTGCACGGGCCGCTCACAGGACAATGTTTTGCTGTAGGGAGGGATATGTGATGTTGTCACTGCCCTCTAAGGGTTAGAATGGGGCAGTTGTGGGACTTTACAGCTCTCATAGAGTTTATCCTCTTGGAAAGGTCTGTTCAGCTGAGAGTTAATGAGCTAATTAGCCTAGCCTGTATAGTCAGGAAGTGATACAGAGATTCCCCCCCCCCATGCTGCCAGACACACACTGTTGAGAGTTATACAGAGGGTGAGAGACGCTGCTGCTAGACTGATCTGAAGAAACACACAGACAGCCCTGTGAGAGACTGAAAGGAGACCTGCTGCAGGTACACTGGGTAAAGTGGGGAAAGAGTTTAGTTCTCCCACGATTAGTTAGGGACTAAGCAGTATTAGTCAGTACTCCTGGAAGGAGTTAGGTCTTTTGTTTCTGTTTTGTGTTATGAGTTAACCCTGTACCTGCTTTGTACCCTGTAAATAAACCCCTGCTTAGAAAGTTTCCTTTCCTGCCTTTGATCTGGACAAAAGATCTGACGCTGGGACTGAGACGTCACAATATATATATATATATATAATTCCACATATTTAAACCTGAAATGTTATCGGATCTTAATTATAGTCCTAATAATAGATAAAGATAAACTCTACAAATTTACACAAGAACGTGATAATTTTTCCACATTTATTTATCCACAAATAAATCAACATTCAATATCCATATGTGAAAAAGTACGTGAACCTTTAGATTCAGTACCTGGTGGCACCCCCTTGAGCAGTAATGACCTCAACTAACTGCTGGTCAGTCTCTCACAATAGTTTGAGGAATTTTGGCCCATTCCTCCTTACAGACTTGCTTCAACTCCGTGACATTTTAGTGCTTCCTTCCATGGACAGCTCACTTCAGGTTCTACCACAACATTTCTAAGGGGTTTAGGTCGTACCTTGACTAAGCCATTCTAAAACGCAGAATTTATTATTCTGCAGCCATTATTTTTTTAGATCTGTTTCAATGTTTATGCTACGGCCCCAGTCAATGCATGTACATATACGTTGGAGTGCACGTGCACCAGTTTCTGCTGTGATCTGAGGTCTAGGGGTCGTGATGGGATGTGCGTCTTGGCAAGAAGAGGAGAAGAAAAGGGGGAGGCGTGACAGGGGCGCAGCGGGTGCATGGCCATGATGTCACGCGGCTGGTTTGTTCTCATTGGCTGAACCGCTGCCTTGACGTGGCCATTGCTCAGCCGCCACACTGTGTGTGCATGCACACACACCATCTGTGGCCTGCCCAATAGAGGGCCGTACTTTGTGCTCCCTGCACACGCCATCACGCATGCAGCAGTGGCCAGCGGGGACAAAGCTTTAGGATCATTTTCTTTCTTCATGATCCACTTTCACTTCAGCTTCAGCTCACACACAGATTGCCTGACATTCTCCTCTAGAATCTTCTCATACAATGCATAATTCATAGTTGTGTCAATGATGGCAAGCCATTCAAGTCCTGAAGCAGCTAAGCAGCCCCTACCCATTACACTCCCACGTCCATGATTGACGGTTCTTCTGTTTGAACGCAGTGTTTGGTTTTCACAAAACATAACGTTTCTCATTGAGGCCATAAAGTTCTACCTTTGACTCCTGCCCAAAGAACATTGTTCCAGAAGTCTTGTTTATCATGTACAGTATGTGCTCTTTGACAAACTTCATATGGACAGCAATGTTCTTTTAAAATAACAGTGGTTTCCTCCTTGCTATTTTTCCATGAGCACTATTCTTATTCAGTCTTCTTCTGATAGTTGAGTCATGAACACTCACATTAGCCAGGGCAAGAGGGCTTGCAGATCCTTGGATGTTACACTGTTGTTCTTTGTGACTTCCTGGATGGTTTGCCAGTTTGTTCTTGGAGAGATTTTGGTAGGACAACCGCTCCTGGATAGAGGGACTGTGGTCTTGTACTTTCTCCATTTGTCTGACAGTGGATTGGTGAAGCCCCAAATCCTTAGACATCGTTGTGTAACCTTTTCTAGACGGATAAGCATCTATAACTGCTTTTCTAAGGTCCTCAGAGATTTTATTTGATCGTAGCATGATTTGTCTCCACACACCTGTATGGTGAAGCGCAAGCTCACAAAGTTTCTGATCTTTATAAAAGGTGGGGCCTCCAAAGATCACACCTTAAGATCTACCTACTTATTTGAACACCTGATTCTAATGATCCCCTTTAATTTATCTTATAAAACAAGGGGTTCACTTACTTTTGCACATAGCCTGACTCTTAATTACTCATTGTTTGTCTAATTCATACATCTTTTTGTTACAAAAGACATTAGTGGTTTACCGAGTCCTCTAAATTGACGGTTACTGGGTACCCGGGAGAAAACAGAATTTTTTCCTGGTCGGGTACCAGGTACCTGGCTGGGTAATGGAAACAAAAGAAACAGCGCACAACGCCAAATAGTGAAGCAAGTAATGCTATGTATTAGTAATTACAGGGTAATAAATCTGCGTACATCAAAACAGTGGAATAGGTACATTTAGTGTGTTTCACACAAGTTACCACTCAGCAACTGTTGTCAGAAGAGTCTGCAGCTTGCTTCTCTCAGCGGGGGCGCTACGTTGGTTCAGGAGCAGGATTAATGTCCAAAACCCCTCATCCAGCAGTACATCGCTCCCAAGGGGATTTCCCTTTACAGCAACCACGCTCCGTTGCAGGTATTGGTACTTGGTGGGACCGCTCGCGCTTCCAAGCCGTCTGGTGCAGCTCGTGTGGCTCTGCGAGCAGATCCACTGTACGGGGGTAAGACCTCAGCTCTGCAAGGGTACACTCAGCGTGCCACGTTGTCGCTCCGTCACGGGATACTGCGTGATGACGTCACAGTCTCCGCAGCAGCGAGGGAACCGGCAGGGAGGCAGTCAAAGTCTCTCAAAGTCTCTCAAAGTCTCTCATATGCCCAAAATTACCACTGGGAGTAATACATGCAGGGTGAAGCCAATGGAGGCAATGGCAATATTAAGGCACTAGATAAAAATCATCCAACATGTTTCGTAGAATAAACTACTTCTTTAGGGAATAATTTAGCCATAACCCAGAGGTCTTAAGTACCTAACAAAGATGTCTCATTGGTCAAACAATTAAAAATGTACCAATCATCTAGACTAGGTAATGGTTAAAGTGATAGGGAAGATGAAATCATTACTTTTAAAACAACAACTTTATTAACTACATACATAATAAAAAGATTTTATAAACATATAAACTAAACCTAGCATAAATAATTAAAAACATGCTGGAATAAAAGAAACACAATATTAGTACTAAAATAGATAGTATCAAAAAATACATATAAAAGATGCAACTAGAAGTAACAATATAAATACGTATAGACAATAGAACAGAGCAGGGAAAACAGAGATGCATAGATCAGTGATATCCCTTGGGTTTAAGTGGAGAAGGGGGCTAGAATTTTTTTTTTTTTTAATTAATAAAAATTCCTCTTAATAAAGTGCCCAGATGTCAACATCCTCATTTAACCCCTTAGGGGACATAGTATTTAACTTGTGTATCCAATATGTCTCCTTAGATGATAGTGTTTTAACTCTGTCCCCACCTCTTCTATTTACAGGAATAAACTGAATCCCCTTAAAAGTGAGACTGGACGGATCTTTGTTGTGGTGTAATAAAAAGAGTCTGGAAACACTGTGTTTTTCAAAACCGTTTTTTATATTTCTGACGTGTTCCTGGATACAAACTTTAAGGCTGCGTTTGGTTCTGCCTACATACTGATATCCACACGCACATTCCAATAAGTAAACAATGTGTGTAGATGTACATAAAATAAAGTCATCTATATTAAAAACTTCTTGTGTGTTTTTAGAATTAAAAGTATTTTTGTCAGGATGTTGGTACTTACAAATACTACACTTACCACAAATATAATTGCCTTTTGGTTTAGGCCCTAACCAGTTCTTTTGTACGGTAGTGTTTTTACTTAAAAAAACATCACTAGGTGCTAGCAAATTTTTAATGTTTTTGGCTCTCCTATAGATAAACCGTGGTTTAGTGTCTAGATGTGATCCCAATATGGGATCATTGCACAAAATACCCCAGTGTTTATAAAAAACCTTTTCGATGTCCCTATGTACAGAATTATAATCCGTAATGAAGGCCACATTTAAAATTTCATTTTTCATTATTGGGCCTATTTTATTTCTTGTCTTGGTTCTATTTTGAATTAACATATCTTTACGATCCATGTTACGTACCCTTATAATCTCTCTTTCGAGAAGTACCTTAGGGTATCCCCTCTCTCTGAATCTCAAAAATAGTTTATTAGCCTGCTTGTCGAAAACCTCTAAACTACTGCAGTTACGTCTGAGTCTGACAAATTGCCCTCCTGGTATATTTTTTATCCATGTACTTTTGTTATTACTATTCGCCATCAGCAAATTGTTAGTATCCACCTCCTTAAAGAAGGTTTCAGTCTCCACAGTGCCATCCGCTCTGGAAGTAAGTCTTAAATCCAGAAAATCTATCTGGGTGGCATCCACCTTATGTGTAAACTCAAGGTTGAAATCATTCCTATTCAGGTTATCTACAAATGCACTGGCCGATGCATAATCACCGTCCCACACGCACAGGATGTCGTCTATGTAGCGTTTCCACACAACGACATTCCTGTGGTAGGGTTCCTCGGGCACAATGAACTGAGACTCCCACTTACCCACATACAGGTTTGCGAAACTGGGGGCAAACCTAGTACCCATTGCAGTTCCGCAAACCTGCAGTTAGAAAGTGGAAAGAAACAGAAAATAATTATGTTTCAATATGAAACTAATAGACTCGAGAATAAATTTCCTATTTAATGGGTGCATTGTGTGGTCTACTTCCAAAAAGGAGTTGACTGCATCCAACCCTTTCTGATGGGGTATATTTGTATAGAGGGATTTTATGTCACATGTAATCCATACATGAGAACTCTTCCATTTGAAATCTTTAAATAAATTTAAAACTGCAGTAAAATCCTTCAAATAAGAGGTTAATTCACCAACATACGGTTGGAGAAAAAAATCCACGTATTGACTAAGATTGGCTGTCATAGATTGTATTCCTGACACGATTGGGCGTCCGGGTGGATCAACCAAGGCCTTATGTATTTTTGACAGGTGGTTAAATATGGGGATCCTTGGGAATTCAGAAAATAGGAAGGCGAACTCTGTTGTAGTGATGACGGATAAAGTGACTGCATTATCTAATAGCGCTTTTAGTTCCCTTAAAACTCGGCTTTGGGGTCCTTCAATAATTTGACATAGAACGATGTGTCGTTAAGAAGCCTTAAAGCTTCTTTTTCATAATCACACCTATTTTGGACTACTACGCCACCACCTTTGTCCGCCTGCCTTATAATTAGGCTTGCATCATCCTTCAATGTTTTATGGGCTAGGGACTCGCTTACACTGAGGTTATGTTTAATGTTACCTGACTTAAAATTACGTGATAAAATGTTAAAATCATTGATGACCATATTAAAAAATGTATCAATATGATGACCCTTGGAATGTGCGGGATAGAACTTAGATTGTGTTTTAAATTCAGTATGTCTAATTTCTATTTCTTTATCAGAATTACTTGCAGCAACCATAGCAGCCTTACCAGGAATAAGGTCCATATCTTGTTTCAGAAAATTTCTCTTTAGGGTAATATTGCGAGTGAACTTGTGTAGATCTTTGAACAACTGGAAGGAGCTTGGTCCACAGGTTTTGGAAAAACTCAAACCCCTTCCAAGTATGCTCAATTGATCCTTACTTAAAACTGTGGAGGAGAGATTAAAAACCCCTTTGTTTGCCAGGGTGTTCTTTCCCAAGAGTACTCTCTTCTTTTGTGCTCTGGTCCCTCCTCGTGTTCCTCGTCTGATGTAACCCTTTTCTTCCTTTTCTCTTGGGGGGTATTCTGTATATCTTTCACTGTTATTACCTTCCTTTCTAGTCTTGATCTTATCAAGTCTAAAAAAGAAGGTGAATCTGTAGTGGGTTCAGGTCTAACCGGGCGTTTGGGTGAGTATTTAGGGAAGTTCCTGGGTGAGTATCTAGATGTCCTCGCATGGGGGTCTTTGTGCTCATATTCATAATTTCTATGTTGTCCCTGTGGCCTTGAGCCATACCTAAAGCCTGCAATGTAATTTTTCCCTTTATAATTGGGATTGCGATACCCATTACCACGGTTAGAGCGTGAGCGATCTCTATCTGATCGATCATATTTATTAGTTCTGCTCTCTCTCTTCTGTTCGTAGGTGTGGTAATTTTCTTGTCTGTTCTTTGAATGTACAGACCCCCCTCTTTCTTTTTTATGGGGGATATACTCATCGCCTACTACCCTTCCTCTATCTTTTTTAGCCCAGTCCCTCTGTCTTCCTTGCTGGTAATCTAATTTGTCTCTTAAAAATTTATTGTGTTTCGTTTTTAAAAGTTCATCTTCTTCATACTCTAATTTAACTTTTAAATCATGCTCAATCTATGAGCAATCAGTTTCTATCACTATCGGTTCTAATGCTTTAATTGCTTTCAAAATCTCCTTTTCTAGGTCTTTGATCTCACGGTTCCTTTCATATATTATTAACCTAATGAGATCATTAGAACACTCGTCCTGTATTGTGTTCCACTCCTGCATAAATTTAGGGTTATCCTTACCGAAGGTAGGGCTTTTTGAAAACCTGAGACCTCTTGGTATTCTACCCACATCTAAATAACTTTGTAGGGTTTTGGTCTCAAGCCAATGTTTACCCTCGGTAAGTAATAGCCGTTCTAATATTTTAAATTGTTCTTTAGCTGTTAAATTGATTGGTTCATTGGGCTGACCATGTAACACTTCATCTGTAAAGAGGAGTTTAAAGTGTTCCTCCCTTTTCTCCCTACAATTAACCAAGCTCCAAACCATATTGATATACTAACGATGTAAGCACAAAAGACTTTGAGAGACTTTGAGAGACTTTGACTGCCTCCCTGTCGGTTCCCTCGCTGCTGCGGAGACTGTGACGTCATCACGCAGTATCCCGTGACGGAGCGACAACGTGGCACGCTGAGTGTACCCTTGCAGAGCTGAGGTCTTACCCCCGTACAGTGGATCTGCTCGCTGAGTTACACGAGCTGCACCATACGGCTTGGAAGCGCGAGCGGTCCCACCAAGCACCAATACCTGCAACGGAGCGTGGTTGCTGTAAAGGGAAAATCCCCTTGGAAGCGATGTACTGCTGGATGAGGGGTTTTGGACATTAATCCTGCTCCTGAACCAACGTAGCTCCCCCACTGAGAGAAGCAAGCTGCAGACTCTTCTGACAACAGTTGCTGAGTGGTAACTTGTGTGAAACACACTAAATGCACCTATTCCACTGTTTTGATGTACGCAGATTTATTACCCTGTAATTACTAATACACTGGCGACACACTTTATTCGAGCTCGGCTAGTCCCACGAATTCGGGTATACCCGGGTGTATTGAGGTTTGTGACTGTTTTCTGCCCGAGTGCATTGGGTTATTTTCCAGGCAGGGATTGAAGCATTTTATTCCCGCTGGCTGCAATACTGCACAGTATATATATATATATACTGCATTACAATTCATGAATTTATGCCATCTGGTAGACACGCGAAGCATTGCAGCCTATTAAATCCTAATCATTATCATTTAACAGATCAGCCGCCCGTCAGCCAGGCATGAACCCAGGCTGGGAAGGCAAATGCAACGGGGCTTGTCAGAGGTGAGGAGCGGCGCATTCCAGGTATCTGCCAGGTACATACTGGGTATTTGCTCGAATAAAGTGTGTCGGTGCAGTACATAGCATTACTTGCTTCACTATTTGACGTTGTGCGCTGTTTCTTTTGTTTCCATTTCTTAAAGTGTGGGGGGTGCTGAGCCACCCCCTGTGTTTATAGCAGCAGACGCCTCTACAAATACACGGTTATGTGATATAATTTTCTTCATATATACACCTCACTGTGGTTATTGTGATTTATTTCTTGGTCACTTATTTATGTGGTTTAGTCACTGCACTATATTTATATTCTAAATTCTGGGTTAGATAGTAGCGCACAGTATTTTCTCTGTTTTTTACCTGGCTGGGTAGCATTGAATTACCTACAGCGGAGGGTGAGGAAGACCGCTGTGAAGGGTAACGAGGACCACAGCGACATTGTGGGAGCAGCGGCAGACATGCTGGTGGTGGGGAGAGCAGAGAATGTCATTGTTGAGCCGGTGGGAGCAGCAGAAAAAAATCCTAACACAGCTGATGTCGTTGGGAGCCGGGAAACATGTTACCGGAGCCGGAGCGTTACTATTGGACAGCCAGGGAGGATCTGGCTATCCAATTGTAACACTCCTGCTTCGGTCACATGTTCCCTGGCTCCCATCGGCATCTGCTGTGATAGGATATGTTCCACTGCTCACACCAGTTAAACAATGATGTCCTCTGCTGCCACCGTCATCAGGATGTCTGCCAGTACTCCCACGATGTAGCTGTGGTCCTCCGCAGCAGTCTTCCTCAACCTCCGCCATTGCTGCAGGTAAGTGTTCTGCTCCTGCCGTTCTCCAAGAGGAGGACCGAGGGATCAGAGCAGAACGGAAATTACCCAGCAATGGGTTTGAGCCCCTGGGGCTGGGGCTGGGTAATTTCCGGGAATCAGAAAAATTGCCGTGTAAGCTGGGAACTGTGTTATTTCTGGGTACTAATTCATCACTAATATAATTAATGGGACTACTCTAACTTTAAATAAAAATATTGCAAATTAAAAGATTTTCTCTCATTGATTTACAGCAGGCCTGCACAACTCGTAAAGCGAGAAGGGCCGAACTGCTCGAAGGAAAAAAAAATTGGGCTGCACGGGTAAAATCATCATCATCATCATCATCATCATCATCATCATCATCATCATCATCATCATCATCATCATCATCATCATCATCATCATCATCATCATCATCATCTCTCCTTCAACAGCTCACATCATCATCATCATCATCTCTCCTCCAACACCTCTCAACATCATCATCATCATCCTCATATCTCCCCCAGAACCCCTCACTATCAACCTTTGCGATACTCCCCATCTATCTCTCATACCCCCATCTGTCCCCCTCACCCACACACATAATACTCCCCCTCCACATCAAACACACAATACCCCCCTTCACACCACACACATCCCACCCCCCCTGCACCTCCAATGACCCCCCCTGCACATCCAATGACCCCCCCTTGCACCTCCAATGACCCCCCTGCACCTCTAATGACCCCCTTTGCACCTCCAATGACCCCCCTGCACCTCCAATGACCCCCCTGCACCTCACCTCACCCTCCTGCACCTCACCTCACCCTCCTGCACCTCACCCTCCTGCACCTCACCCTCCTGCACCTCACACCCCTGCACCTCACATCCCTGCACCTCACATCCCTGCATCTCACTCCCCTGCACCTCATTTCACTGTACCTCACTCCCCTGCACCTCACATCCCTGCATCTCACCCTCCTGCACCTCACCCTCCTGTACCTCACTCCCCGCACCTCACCCTCCTGCACCTCACATGACTTCACCTCACATGCCTGCACCTCACTCCACTGCACCTCACTCCCCTGCACCTCACTCCCCTGCACCTCACATCCCTGCACCTCACCCTCCTGCACCTCACTCCCCGCACCTCACCCTCCTGCACCTCACATGCCTGCACCTCACATGCCTGCACCTCACTCCGCTGCACCTCACTCCCCTGCACCTCACTCCCCTGCACCTCAAATCCCTGCACCTCACCTCCCCCCCAACAGCACCTCACCACCCCCCCAACGGCACCTCACGGTTGCAGAGCAGGCAGGACTCGCACACTCGTGCAGTCCTGACTCTGAGAGCAGGGTCGAGGAGGTGGAGGGGTGAGCGGTGAGCGGCTCGCGGCCAGGAGGGGGGGGAGAGAAGCGGCTCGCGGCCAGGAGGTGGGGGAGAAGCGGCTCACGGCCAGGAGGGGGGGAGAAGCGGCTCGCGGCCCGCGGCCGGGAGAGCGGCTCGCGGGAGAGGAGGGGGCAAGCTGGCTCGCGCGGGGGGGGGGAGAAGCGACTCGCGGGAGTGGAGGGGGCATGCGGGCTCAGGAGGGAGGAGGACGGGGAAAGCCACCGCGGGCCGCACAATGAGTGGAGGCGGGCCACATGCGGCCCGCGGGCCGCGTGTTGTGCAGCCCTGATTTACAGTATGTTTTAAAATTACCTTTATATAAATATGGTCTCTGAATTATTTCATAGTTGTTGTGGTCTTACAGTGTACACAGCTGTCACTCTTATATTTGCCCCTTTTGGAACTACTGTAAGAGTCTTTGAACAAACTCTGCCTTATTTGTCTTTCTGTTTCTTTTCGGGCTGTTCATCTGAAAAGGAACTTTTCGACCAATAGATCCATAAAAGTTTTTTCCTCTTATAGATGTTCTGGGCCTATCTTCAATGAATTGAGCCTAAGTTAACACCTCATTAAGTGCTAACACATAGTTTGAAAGCTCACCAACTCAGTGTTAAGTGGGTATTTTTTATCCAGAAAGGGCATTAAATTAACAATAACGACTGTTAGTGCTAATTAGATGCACAATAGGTTTTCCCTCTAACAACACATATTCAAAGAGTTATCACTTCATCCCCAGCAAAACCCATATTTTAGTGTCTGTATGGAAGTAACACAACCTTTATGTAATAGTTACATAACGTGAGTCATGTCATTTTAAACTAACACAAAGCAGTGCTAACTTACTGTAACATGGTGTTGATACTATACTAATAAGATATACAACAGCTGTTATTTTTGCATATAATTTGCTGTGTGGATCTGCATTACCTAAGGGAAAACAACATCTGTTAAGGATATTGATTATATCTCATTTAATATGGAGTCGCAAGTACTATATATAGCCCCTAAAACCTTCCTGCAATAACATATGGAGAAACACCTGGCTCAAAAAGGAGTACACCTTTGATATATGGGACCTATGCCAATGGAGTATGCAAAGGATATTGAAATGAATCCTACCACACATTTCCTAAAATACTTCCTACTGTATACACTCCTCTATCCCTTCTACATCTAAACCGTAATTTTACTCTGTATACCTACCTGACTCTTGCGTTCTGCTCAAGGATATATTCTGTCTACCATATTTGTATCTAAAGCCCTCTCCCGACTAAAACCTTTCTCACTGACTGCCCCATGCCTCTGGAATACCCTACCCCTCAATATCCGACTAGCACTCTCTCTCTCCACCCTTAGGGCCCATCTTAAAACACATCTCTTTAATTTTGCATTTGGGTAGCTCTGTTTGTGAATACTATACAGTACATCTCATATGCATTTACCATGACCCCTTTCAGATGCACTTACCATAACATCGTTCTACTGTCTCTGCAAGTTCTCCCTACTCACCTCTTTGCTTGAAAGCTCTTCGGGGCAGGGACTCCTTTTTCAGAATGTCTACTTTAATGTATGAAACTCTTATTCCTCTTATGTCTCCTATTACAGTATGTTACGTGTATTACTGCTGTAAAGTGCTATGTATATAGATGGCATTATACAAACAAATATATACATACATACATACTGTATATGCACTTTTTTACACTTTTTATATACAGTACAACTACTGTACATGCATTTCAATACTACAACAGAATAAGGTTAAAACAAGTTTTCTTGCAGTGAGACTTTATAATTACTACCCAAGGTCTTTTTTGTACTTTAAATTATAACTGCTCCTTTGCTCGGAAAAGTAGCATACTTCTGTTTATTGTTTCCAATAAATGTTTATCATCTGATGCAAGAACAAGGAGTGCTTGGAACTACAAATAATGTTAAGTACTGTTTCAGAACATGTGCTTTCTAGTCATCATGTGATATAATGTCCAAATTCCTACTTACATTTACTAAGGAAAATATATGACTCATGACATCTTTTGATCAGTTGTTTTTTCAGCTAAAGAAAATTGTTGTCTGTAATTGCTAGATACAGTATACACTGTCACAGGACCTGCTTATTATACATACATTGGAAATGTTTTTATGATCTTTTCAGAAAGAATACATTTTAGAGTGTGTTGCCTGCTATTTGAATGCATTTTTTATGTATTTTTTTGTGTTTAAGTATCTTCCCAACATTTGTGAAGTGTAAAAATGGCAGCCATCACTTCTCAAAGATAATAATTATTATGATACCTATTGATTTAGTTGTAATGTGTGTACGTAGGTGAGACAAATAAAAATATTTTATTATATTTCTGAAACAGAGAAATTGGCAGCACGTAAGAACCACTTGGCCCAAATTTTATATTTGAAAATACTTGTGACACCTTCTTTACTCTCTTTCAGATTTAGGACAGCTTGGTGTACAGTATATTTATGGTATTAGCTTCCACCAATAACTGGTAAGTAGAGATACAGTATGCACATTTTGTTGCTGAAATTTGCTAATGAGGTGAAATTTTCCTTTATTTTTGATAAAAATTTTGCATTAATCTGAAAATTGGCAAATATTTACCAAGCATTAAAAGCCAGCCTCAGCAGCACAGAGTATTACAGAAGTATTGAAAAGGAGGAAGAGGAGGAAGAGGTGTGTTGGGATGGCATACAAAACAGTACTACATAATTTATCGTCGTCATCATCAAGAGTGCATGGCCCTTGAGTTGGCAATGCAGCAAGAGGCAAGAACATTTAAACGGATCAGGAAAAGTAGGATAAGAAGGAGTATTGTGATGATGTGAACAGTGGGGCCTAATGAGACCAATTGAATGAGTGAGAGCTTGCGACTTTTTACAACGTAAGCTGTTAACTGTTAGATAACAACAGCCAATGCCACATCATCATCATCATCATCATCATCATCATCATCATCATCATCATCATCATCATCATCATCATCATCATCATCATCATCATCATTCACATCATCATCATCATCCGTGCATGTCCCCAGTAGTGGCACTGCGGGAGGAGGCCACAAAATTATAGCAGCATTATACAACATAAAACTGTTGAAATAGGCCTTTCTGGAAATTTTCAACTGTGGCTCAACAAAAGCCCTTGCCCCTTACAAAGCATATCAACTTCTTTTTTTTTTACCAATTTGCTATACAGCAAAAGAGCCCTATCATGTGCGCAACAGTACATGCACTCTATCAAAAGTCAGGTAGCCACAAGATGCGGAAGTGCAGATCACAGCAGAACAACAGGACTCCACAGGACAGCAGCGGTGTGATTAAAAGGATACTTTATTGACACATCATGGTGCAGACAGAAATGGGTGCAAAAGATCTCCTCCATGACGAAGCGCCGCATAGGCGTGAAACACGTAAGAGGAGGAGATCTTTTGCACCCAACAAACGGGCATGGTTCACGTGAGTCACTGTACTTCAATATTGTACTGGGAGGTATATCACAGGTGTTCAAAGGCGTGTGTTAGACTGGGTCCATATTGGGAGTGATGTGGTGGGGCTTATCTATCTCCATTCACCACACTCACCATGACATCATACATATGTCTTAATTGCATGCCCACCTATATACCTTAGTACTCACTTATCACACGCCCAGCCCAGTGTTCCTCTTAAATCAAGAAACTGCCATTGATAACCTGTTTATCACCTATGGTCATTAGAGCACTATCATTGAACTATGTTCTCCTACCTTCACTCTATCAAAAGCTTTGCGAACAGTGGATTGATGTATTGGGATAGACAGAATTGTTTCAGAGGGTGCCTTTCTCCCATGTCTATGATGCTCACTGCTAGTATCTGCTTGTGCTACATCAGCCTCATCATCAACACTATTGCTATCAAGTATATTTATCACCCGTAAATCATCATCACAATACCCTTCTGCAACACAAAAACCCTGTCAGATACTTGACTGGCAACCTGAAATTGAGACATCCATTAAAACTATGTTATTGCTTGTGCAATTCTGACATCTGTTACATGTGCCTATATCTTTAACTGTGCATGCACTGTCTTGTATATAACGTAAACCCTGTTTACTTCTGTACTGTAACTATGTATTTGTAACCATGTATTATTTATCATCATAACTCTTTGCCCAGGACATACTTGAAAACGAGAGGTAACTCTCAATGTATTACTTGGTAAAACATTTTATGAATAAATAAATCTTTCCAATGTAGAAATATGATGATGTACACATGTACACTATAAGTGCTGAGGTAGCCAGCAGTCCCCACTTTGCCTGACTTGAAGAAATAGGGGGAGACTGTGGATTCCCTCCTCTACATGTGCAGTTGTGCACCACACACATGAATACCATGCTCTTCAATATCATCTAAGATCAACCATCTCTGCCGCAATCCCTTCTTTAGCCATCCCTTCTCCCACTACCTCTTCAGAGTGTTGAAATATAGATCTCATTCAGCATCAACTTCTGCTTGTTTTGCTTAGAAATATGTCTTTGACCTGGTCCCTGCGTCTAGCACTTCCCTCATGTGCTCTTGCACAGCCAGATATTGAGGCCTGGTCATATTAAGAAAAATATTCTTCCTTAGAGTCCTCTTTCATCTTACTCACACTCATGTGTGCTTAGTTTGGCATGGATGGATATTCTGTCTAAGCAACTTCAAGTGGTGTCAGCAGCATATAGTTTGACATACTGTTCCACCTGCTTCTGTGTCCTTTCAATCTTAAAGGCTGCATGGTTTCAAGTACTACTGCTTATGTTTTCTCTATGGTCCCACTCATTAATGGACTTTTCCTCCTGCAACCACGGCCACACTGACCATCAAAGCAACCTTTCCAACCCCCTTTTTTGCCAGTATAACTAGACATTTTTGTGTGAGTGATCAGATTACTGTCTATTGCATGTGTATCATTTCAAAATTCATACCTCCAACTGCACAAGCAACTGATGTGTGTGCCTTATTAGTAGTCTTTAAAGTAAACTTAAATGTAAGCGATATTATAAGAAATTAAGTAAATTTCCATTGCACAATTATTTGTAATGCATGGCGAATTTAGGCAAAATTGTCTGATATTTGTGAGACTAGCAAAAAAGGTAAATTTCACATGGTTTGCAAACTATAAAATATATAATAATGCGTGGTGCGCTGCTGCAGGACATATACAATGCACCAGCTAGAGAAGTTACTATTGTTTTGAATCCGACTTGGTGAGTAGGGTACAGAGCTATCATGCTCTTCACCTACTGGTGTGTGCCACAGACTGCAATAACATTGTCTACATCTGTAAAGTCATACAATATTGGCAGTTGTTATCCTACCGTATGATATTATTGTCACAGGAGACCAGAATTAATACCAGGGATCAATATCAAAAGACACAAACACAAGAATTTATAAAATGTAATTATTGGAAAACATTAATCCACAACAATACAGATACACAGACAACATACCCAACTGGGGAATACTGGGTAATCTATAGTCCAAGGTGCAGGGAGCTCAGAGATTTTCCCTGATCTTCCCCCTGCATTGTCCTCCTAACTGGACTCCAGGCCTGGCACCAGCACAGGAGTTGACACTGCAGCTTCCCTTAGTTATAGACACCTTCTGCAACTCTTTTGTTTCTGAGCTGAATTAAACTTAACAGCTAGCTAGTGGTCTCCCTCCCCACCTGTTTATACCCTTAACCCACCATGTTGCAACATTCAGGGCCAGGTGCGGGCTACATAGCCAGGCCCTGATTGGTGGGTAGAAATACAACATTACACAGAGTAACATAAAAAGAGACATGGAAAGGTCACAGACAGCTCTGCAACTTTCCAACTGAATATAAAGTTAACCCCTTATCCCTGAACTGCTGGAAACAGGCAAGCTACAGACATAATACATATGTATACAACATAACATAATACTCTGTATTATTGACAGGTAGGGGTAACCCTCATTAACAGCAGCCATATTTACCCCTACCATCACAATTATTTTTTTTAGAATATTGTAGGCTACAACCTATCAGGATTTATAAAATATGGCCTAATATCTCGGATTGTGCAGCGAAAGCAGACAATCCAAAACAATTCTACACCTATGTATTTTCTTTCAAGCTCTAAAGTTCAAGATGTGTAAATTGTTCACTTTGCAACAATATCAAAACAGAGCACACCCAAATGAAGGGGATTAGATCTGGTTGAAACGAAGACAAACTTGTATTTCTACTCATGTAGTCCAGATAATTAGGCTAAGGACCCGCTGCGGTCAGCGGCGCACGCGGCCGCGAGCCACAAGCCCCTTTCCTCCAGTCTTGAGGTCCCCGCTGGCTCATTTCAACGTGGCTGACTGTGTGCTGTGACGCGTCAGCCGGTCGATGCTGCAAGCTTCTGGTGATCAGAAGCGCTGACGCGTCACTTGGTGCACGAGTCAACCAATGAGGAGGGGAGGAGGGAAGGAGGGGAGCTACGGGTGGGAGGCAGCTTGGGAGGGAAGTGTGCCTGTGTTTGAAATCTATCCCTCTCCTCCCGGACCCACAGCCTCCCGGACCTACAACCACCCCCCTCCTGCGGACCCACAACCTCTGCATCTTCACCCTTAAACTCCTCCAACCCTTTCCCTGGGTTCAAAGGCCGCGCCTCCCATACCTGTTTTGGCCATGCCCCCCCCCCCCCCCCTCCCCGCACCGGAAAAAGTCAGCTGCAGACCGCAGATCATGGTGCAGTAACTTGCACGCGCCGCCGGCAAGCAAGGCGGCCGTGCGGACGCGTGCAGCGGGTCCTCAGCCTTAAATGTCCATGTGAACTCTATGTATAAAGGGAAAACTACAAGTTAATTAAAGAAAAGTGTTATTGAACACAAGAGCACCATCAAAAAAGGTACAGAACACACTCTTTAAGTTCAGCATTGTAAAACACATACAGTACACACCCTTTTATCATTAATGGGATAATTCTACAAAGTCCAATTCAGGCAGTTTTCGGACAAAAATCCTTATTGAAAAAAATCCTTTAATGGGGATTTTTGGCCAAAAGTGACCTGAATGGTCAGATGTTACTAATAACACAGTAGCTCCCAGCACTCAAAAAAAAGAATAAACAGAAAATCTGATAATACAAATTTAATATGCAAAATAGATCTTAACAAAAGATTGTACACAATAGTAGATGTGGATACAATGATATAGTGAATCTAAAACTAGCTACAGGTGTATAGAGATAACTAAGGGGGAAAGGTAAAATGAAGGTAAAGGGATTGAAAACAAGGGGAGGGAAAGAAAAAAATAGGGAATAGGGAAAAGGGGGAAAAAGAGGAGAAAAAATACAACGTAAAAAGGTAAGTAGAGGGGGCAACGTTTCGGTGAGAACCCCTTCTTCTGGCCCCTTCCCTATGACCTACACAACCATACGTACTTCCCTCTCCCTTACTCTAACCTCCAAACACACTAGGGTAAACAATAAACAGAAGCAGCCAACTGACTAAGTGACTAATCCCAAGCCTAAATACTTGAGTAAATAAATGCAGTCAGACTACCATATATACAGTGTAAATTCAGAGCAAGGCTGTTAGCAAAATGATCAGTAATAAACAATAGCTTCACATTGTAAGGTAATCTGCTCACGCTTGGATGCAACAACGAGGGTGATGCTGTCAGCATTGATGGGTCAGATGTTCCTATACAGAACAAGGCCCGAAAATTGATGGCCATTGAACAGGTCACAAAATCTGGGGGTGGACTCAACAAAGGAACCTTAGTGCTTAAGAGGGAAGAAGATTAATTTTTTACATTATGCACAGTCACTCCTAATTTATTAAATAATCTTATTAGCCTTAATTGCTTTTTGGATTCAAGATTGTTTCTTTTCTCTTTTCTCTAATATATTCATACTTTCACTCCTCCCGGCACCCCCTCCCCCCAGTATATCTAGATTGTTGTTGCAGGATTGCTCATATTTGCTCCTGTATAGGATGTCAGGGTTTTCATAGATCTCCTGCTCCCAGCCACAGTTCCCTTGTCTGTTCACCTAGTGTGCTGCTGTTTTCTGTCTTCTCTGGGTTTCCTCAGTCTGTCTCCTCTTTGTGCTCCTGTCCTCTGCACTCTGCCTGTCCTTATAGTTTCCAGTTTCCTTTGCTTCCTTGACTTTGCTTGGTTTGTTATCCTGACTCCTGTTTCTGCCATGACCTGATCTGATCTGACTTGTTCCTGTAGTTCTGGTAACATTATTAAAGGCCCTTGCTATTGAACTAGCCTGCCCCAGTCCTGCTAGCAAGTTGCAGTCCTGTTCCCTAGTCCCAGTCCTGTTAGTGAGTTCCAGTCCTGTTCCATCTTCCCTGTCCTGTTCCTGCCTTCCTGCTGCCTACCTCTGCTTATGACCCCGACCACGCCACCTGCTGCCTGTCTCCGACCACTGCCTGTGAACCTGACCATGATGTCTGTCGCCTGCCTCTGACCTCAGCCTGTGACCCCCGACAATGCTATCTGCCATCTGCCTGTGACCCTTACGAGTCTTGCCTGCTGCCCGCTGTTCCGACCACTGAAGTTCTACCTGCTACTGGAGTCTACCATGTGACAGGAAGGAAAGGTCACTTCTGAACCTTGTCGGAACAGATTCTCAACCTGCCTGCATCAGCAGACCCCTTCTTTTTGTCTTGGGTGAAGATAAGTACTTTTGTTTGTGTAACGGTTTTTCTGGCCCGGCCTGACCTACCCAATCTCACATTGGCCCCTGTGGTCTAACCGGTCCCCATTACAGTGTGGTAGTGTCGGGTGGTGCACCTGTTGGCTACAGGACTCCTGAGTCTCCCGCATGATGGTGTGTGGGGAGGACCCGTCCAGACAGGCAGCTGAGGTAGTGTGCTGAGTCTCACCTAGTTCCAGTGCAGCGCCTCCACCTCATCAGGGTCCCTGCGTCCGCATGGGGATGGTCCTGTTGAGGAACTCCTCCGTGGTGCAACCTCCTGTGTAATCATACTCTCACACACAGGGGTCTTTCTGATCAGCTCCATCTTTATTGTCACGGTGGGCATAGCTGCCCTCCAAAATGGGGTGTATTTAGCCGATCATCTCGCCCGTGCTCCCCTTTGATAGGTATGTCACCTAAATCAGGGATTCACTATTCCCGCAGGAATCACTGCCCTGTGCCAGGTCCCTGGACACAGTCTCCCATGGAGTTACTATAACATAACTGACACTCTAGCAGAACTTGAACTACTCCTCTTAGCCGAACTCCTTCCTCAACTCAGACTTCAGGTAGAACTAACTTTAGAACACAGTGCTGTGCCTTATGTAACTTCTGAGGCTGACACACCTCTGACATCACTAACCATGGACTCAGAGCATGTGACCAGTCCCATCCATACACAGGGCACCCCACCAGGGTGTGAGGGAAAACCTCCATGATTACTGCTGGCATGCCCACACTTACCAGGCCTTACTGCTAGCAGGAGAGATGACTGTAGGCATTTTACATGACCGCTACATTCTCCCTCTGGTGAATCCCATCGTCCTCGCTGGGACCTAAATTTGTATACCTCTTTCCAGGAAGCACTGTAACACAAAACATAATTAACATCACACAAATTTCCTCATAATGCAGTACACATGAATACAGTCATCCGCCAAGCCCGCCCTGACCAGCAGCCACGAACCCGCGTAATGCATAGTACCACCTAAAAATAGTGATAGGGGTCCGGCTTCTTTACTTCCCTACCCCCCATATCTAGAACGGTAACTGAGTAATGCCGCGGTAATCCCCTCTCGGGCCTATAGGTTACTTTGTGCTTGTGGATATTTCTTCCAATGGCCCATATGCGGATCAGGTGCTCTATCCGCTCCTCGGCCTTCTTTCCCACCACATCACTCCCCTTACTGACTAAGTGCATCTCAATATTTTCCCGGAGCCACCTATCCCTGTTCTCCTCTATTTCGTCCATTAATGGCTCAGGGACATACGGGTACTCCAACCCGTGGGATGACTTGTAACGAGCCGTTATAGCCCGTTCGGCCCTACTAATCCTCGTCAGGTCAGCCTTACCTGCCCTCCCAGGTAGCACCCATGATAGGGGTTCGTCAGGATCCACGGGGTCTGACAAGATGTTGGGACCCATAGGTTCTATTTCCCTATGCTCTATTTGAAGCCAGCGCTCCTGCAATTCCCTGTCTCTCTGTTCTGGGGTAAACTCTCCCACCGCCCACCAGTAGTCCACTACATCCTCTCGTCGGATGAGGAACCGAGTGCGGTCCATCCAGGCCGAGTACCCTTCAAATAATGGGGCCCACCAACGGTTCTCCCGAAACCTGTTTAACCTCCCTGACTCCCTATCATCGTCCATGGAAAATACCCCTGATGACCGCTCAGATCGCGGTACAGACCACCTAGACGACCCCGGGGCCTTTTTTACCGGCGCCGGAACTGCAGGGGGCAACCACCGGCCTACCGCAGCCGCTCTCAATTCTCCCCCTCCCCTGGAGATACCTTCCGTAGCGCCACTGCGCTGTCTTTCCCCAGTCCGTCTCCCCTCCGCTTCTGAGGGAATGTCCACTGATTCCAGGCTAGGCGGGGAACCCGGGGACCGTGTGACAGGGGTAGGGGTCTTAGCTAGGGCATGGGATTGGGCATACGGACGGGGTAGCGATTGCCACGGGGCTGCGACCCATTCCTGGCTGTCCGTAGATATTTCAAAGGATGATACGTCACCCTCCTCAGTCCTCAGATCGCCCGTCCAGCTTCTGAGCCGTTGAGGTGATTGGGGACCTTCCCCCAATCGCCGAAGCGTCGCTGCAACTTATCCATGGGTTCCGCCGTCACCACCGGAAGCGATGTCTTCCCCGGAACCGTAAGCGTCGCCATCTTGCGTGGGACCCCCATGCGGGATCTCTTCTTCCACGACGACATCCGGTTGCTACGCCGTCGCCGCCGGAAGTGATGCCGCCACTCCACGTGCGCTCGGGGCCTGGCGCGGCCCTTCCAACGCTTCGCCGTCTGCTGCAACCAAGTAAGTAATAGGGCTGCTTGGCTTACCCATCCGCAGTTGTATAGGCGTCTCTCTCCCGTCTCCTAGATCAGGTCCTGGGATGGCGGGACTCCGTCTGTCGGCGCGCCGATCTGCGGGGGACGCCCTGTTCTCAAGGCCACCACTCACCTCACGGGGTGTCGCCCTTCCGGTCGGCCTTTTTGACTCCGCTTTTAACACCGCCAGCTCACGGATGTCCTCGTCTGAGTAATCCCCTTTCCCTGACTTAGGGGTCTCCGAGCGGAGTGAAAGTCTCTTTTCCCCGATTGCGGGGGGTGCTTCAACCGCCTCGATCGCCACTGACCCAGCCGACTTTACCGGCTCCAGTCCCTTGTCTCCGGGACTCGCGCGGTTGATCCATAGCGTGCCTGGGGACTCGGCGGCGCGCCTTGCCATGTCCACCGGGGGGTCAGCAGGCTGGATTGGAATAAATGTGGGCATAGGCCACAGGTATAAAGTCCCGCAATGAGGGCAACGTGCCACCGTGTTGACCGTGCCTCCGGGCAGCCCACATTGTAGGCAGAGCCCGACCACCGTCTCGGTGTTGGCCACCCTCACTACTAGCAACCCGCCGGGTACTGAGTAGGGCTGGGTGGAGACCATCGTGCCCACAGTGGAGGAGCAGGCCATTCTTTGTACAGGAGCCACTTCCTGTATAGGTCTCTTTGTCTCAGTGGTTCCTCGCAACTGACTGGTGGAAGTTGCTGGATCCGCCACTCCTTGCTTTGGCTCCTCCCTTCTCTGACAGAGCTGGAACCCGCCCCCAGGGGTTGCAATAATGGGCGGGTCCCACAGGGGAATATCATGCCCCTTAATTAGGGCCGCGCCTTTCTCAGTCCTGGTGGCGCGGTTAGCGTTGTCGCGCCAATTTCCCCACAAGGGTGGGGGTCTTTTCCCGCGGCTAGTTCCCGCCTTCTCCTGGCAGCCGCCCTCTGTGCAAGATAACCATCCTTTTTGCACGGCTCTTCCACGGCCGGAACTACTTTTTGTAGTGGCGCCGTCTGGATATCAGTCCCTGGGCCCAGTGGGTGCATTCCCACAGGCCATAGTTGAAAGTCACTCCCCTGGTAGAAATCAGGGGAGGGTCCCATAGACTAAGCGGTTGACTCAGCACAGGGGCTGAGTGAGTCACTGTCCATGCAGGCGCAGCCATAGCTTTCGCGCCATGCCCCCCATCAGGGCGGGGCTCTGCTGTTCGCGCCACTCCCGGCCAGCTTTTTGCAAGTCCTGCACCAGCCATTTCCTCTGCGACTGGCCCATGCGGTGTCCCTAGCAAGCGGAAACCGCCATTTTGGTTGGCTTTTAAGCCCAAAAAGTCAGTCTGTTTGCTCTCCTCACGGGGTTCTCCCCCAATTATTACAATTTCCTCACACTCTTCAAGGGTGGCCCCTCGCTGTCCCAGGCAGGATAAAAACGGGGCAGCCACGGCCTTCGCTCCGCTCCAGAGCAGACTGGTTAACGATAGCTCGGCGACTGTTTGCTCTTCAGTGGGGTGCACGCCACGGGTGCCCTCCCCATCAGCCTCTGGTCGCCATTTTGGGTTCTCCGCACCACGCGGATCCTCCATTCTTTGGGTTGTCTCACTCTCGTACCAATTATCGTACATGGGCTCCGCTCTGCGGAGCAGCCACCACACCGGTACAATAAAGATTAGCTTCAGATGCACCACCACATGTGTACCTTATCTAGGTGTGACCCAGTATTGCACTACCTCAGGCTAGGCTCACTCTCTCAGTGTCTGCTGTGACTCCTTCCTCCCAGTCTGTGCTCCCTACGGTGAGTGTCTGGAATGGGCTAGGTACTCTGGCTCTGCCATGCAGTACTTGGGGCGTCTACCTCTCTTGGTCAGCCTAGCGCAGACCTTCTCCAGGATTCCTGACCAAGTTAACAGGCTATCCCTTCTGGCATCCTACCAACTAGCACTGCCTCAAGGTGACTCGGTCAGCTATAGCCCGGCTCCAAACCCCTCACTCCTTTCAGGCCCCTAGGTTGTCCCTGCGAACTGACAATATCCCGTCAGCCCCTGACCACCCCTAGGTCCGTCCCTACGCAGCACAGAGTGGCAGCAGACTCTATCCCTGTTTCCCAGTGTGCCTAGCTAGAGCCTGTCCTGATGACAGATCTGATCTCAGCAGCTCGCCTCCAAATGTAACGTTTTTTCTGGCCCGGCCTGACCCACCCAATCTCACATTGGCCCCTGTGGTCTAACCGGTCCCCATTACAGTGTGGTAGTGTCGGGTGGTGCACCTGTTGGCTACAGGACTCCTGAGTCTCCCGCATGATGGTGTGTGGGGAGGACCCGTCCAGATAGGCAGCTGAGGTAGTGTGCTGAGTCTCACCTAGTTCCAGTGCAGCGCCTCCACCTCATCAGGGTCCCTGCGTCCGCATGGGGATGGTCCTGTTGAGGAACTCCTCCGTGGTGCAACCTCCTGTGTAATCATACTCTCACACACAGGGGTCTTTCTGATCAGCTCCATCTTTATTGTCACGGTGGGCATAGCTGCCCTCCACAATGGGGTGTATTTAGCCGATCATCTCGCCCGTGCTCCCCTTTGATAGGTATGTCACCTAAATCAGGGATTCACTATTCCCGCAGGAATCACTGCCCTGTGCCAGGTCCCTGGACACAGTCTCCCATGGAGTTACTATAACATAACTGACACTCTAGCAGAACTTGAACTACTCCTCTTAGCCGAACTCCTTCCTCAACTCAGACTTCAGGTAGAACTAACTTTAGAACACAGTGCTGTGCCTTATGTAACTTCTGAGGCTGACACACCTCTGACATCACTAACCATGGACTCAGAGCATGTGACCAGTCCCATCCATACACAGGGCACCCCACCAGGGTGTGAGGGAAAACCTCCATGATTACTGCTGGCATGCCCACACTTACCAGGCCTTACTGCTAGCAGGAGAGATGACTGTAGGCATTTTACATGACCGCTACATTTGTTTTTTTGATTCCCCATTTGAGATCTTGAAGGGTTTTTTTGCCACAAAGTTTTCTAGAGGATTTATGGTGCACTTTTTCCCTGAGAAGAATTCCCTTATTTTAAAAAAAATCATTTAATTTCCCTGCAGTGCCTGGTGTCACCACTTCAGACTCTCAGACTTTCATTTTCAAGACAAGGTTTGTCTCTCTCTGCATTACGTGGTTGGGCCACTGCAAATTGTTAGACTTGCATTTTTGATAACAGATTTGTGTTACTTTTATTTCTATGCTTGCTATATACTGCTTTTTCACTGGGCTCCATTTCAAAAGACAAGAGTACTCCCATTGTTTTTTGTTTTTGCTGTACACTGTAGTTTTCCTGCCATCTGTCATATTTCTATGCTTGATTCTAAAAGTTTCAGATCTAACTGCAAGTTTCTCTATAGTTAGTTTCCTGCAATCTGTGATCTTCATGGAGAACAAAAAACCCGGGCGCTACCTAGGGGGATGGTAGGTATAGTAAAGGGGGATATAGCAACCTTGGTAATAGGCAAGGTATCCCTCTGCTTCTTTTCCGCCTGTGACTCTAAAGACCCCAATAAAGGATCTACCCAGGATCCTTCAACAAATGAGACAAGAAAAAAAGGGGGGATGGGGGAGCACCGGTGGAAGGCTGGTATAAAACCTAAATTGGTTGTGTAATGTTATATGACAATATGAAGGGTTTTGTGGGTGTAAAATAATTGTTAACACTCACACGGCCTTGTGCGAATGCTGTCGCATCAAGGTATCTTTAAGACTCCCTTTTCTTTCTTCTTTTTTCTTCTTCCTTCTTTCGTCTCCTTTCTGTCTTCTGGATTTTTTCCGCCGCCTTGCGTCTGTATTCTTCTTCTCCTACTTCTTTGATGTTTATCTCACCCTCGGAATAAATATATACACAAAAATATGTGAGCAAACTGTGATTTTATCAGGGAAGGTATCAGGATATATAGTAAGAATATATATAAAACACTCACACGGGCGTGTGTGCGTGCGCTCTAAGGGATGGTATCTTGGTCTTTCAGGGGCAATCCCACTTCTTAAAGTAAAGTATATGCTCTAAAAACAGAAAGTCAAAAGCCACACCTTAGTTAAAAAGGCAGAAACAAAATAAAATGTAACTACTCACACGGCCAAGTGTGAGTGCACACTTGGATATGGTATCTTTGGGTTCTCCTTCTAAGGTCCCAGCTGGAAAGGGTCCACTGGTGCTGAACGTGGGTCCTCACCCCCCCCAATGGGTCAAAAAGTTCTGAGCCCGAGAAATATAAGGCCAAGGTCTTTATTAAATGAAATGAACAATAAAACAACAAAGCACAGCTAACTCAGCCCGTGAGTTACTCTGTGGAAAGTTAAAAAGCCAGTCTTTAGGGAATCGAGCAGGGCTTGTGGTACTGCAGCTGAACTGCCTCCGCGTCCGGATGTAGCACTGCACGTCCGCGTGTCCCGCTCCCGACGGTGGCTTGAGGAGCCTGAGGAAGCCCATAGGGCGAAAGCGTAGCTCAAAATCCCCCAGTATTTTTGACCCTATCAAGCCACCGTCGGGAGCGGGACACGCGGACGTGCAGCGCTATATCCGGACGCGGAGGCAGTTCAGCTGCAGTACCACAAGCCCTGCTCGATTCCCTAAAGACTGGCTTTTTAACTTTCCACAGAGTAACTCACGGGCTGAGTTAGCTGTGCTTTGTTGTTTTATTGTTCATTTCATTTAATAAAGACCTTGGCCTTGAATTTCTCGGGCTCAGAACTTTTTGACCCATTGGGGGGGGGGTGAGGACCCACGTTCAGCACCAGTGGACCCTTTCCAGCTGGGACCTTAGAAGGAGAACCCAAAGATACCATATCCAAGTGTGCACTCACACTTGGCCGTGTGAGTAGTTACATTTTATTTTGTTTCTGCCTTTTTAACTAAGGTGTGGCTTTTGACTTTCTGTTTTTAGAGCATATACTTTACTTTAAGAAGTGGGATTGCCCCTGAAAGACCAAGATACCATCCCTTAGAGCGCACGCACACACGCCCGTGTGAGTGTTTTATATATATTCTTACTATATATCCTGATACCTTCCCTGATAAAATCACAGTTTGCTCACATATTTTTGTGTATATATTTATTCCGAGGGTGAGATAAACATCAAAGAAGTAGGAGAAGAAGAATACAGACGCAAGGCGGCGGAAAAAATCCAGAAGACAGAAAGGAGACGAAAGAAGGAAGAAGAAAAAAGAAGAAAGAAAAGGGAGTCTTAAAGATACCTTGATGCGACAGCATTCGCACAAGGCCGTGTGAGTGTTAACAATTATTTTACACCCACAAAACCCTTCATATTGTCATATAACATTACACAACCAATTTAGGTTTTATACCAGCCTTCCACCGGTGCTCCCCCATCCCCCCTTTTTTTCTTTTTTTCTTTTTTTCTAATCTATGATCTTCCTATGCTTGATTCAAAGACTTCTGATGTACAAATGTGGCTGGATGTTTTCTTCTGCTAGCCGAGGAAAAATCTAGAAAAATCTGGAGCTATCTCACATAAATGCTGCAACATTTCTTTGAGATTTTTCTGATATTTGCATGCAGATTAATGGCCATTGGATTAACACAGCGGGGGTCCTGTAGTCCCATTCAAAGAGCAGGCCCCCCTGCTGTGTTAATCCGATGGGCCATTAGTCTGCATTAAATTGCAGAAAAATCTCACAGAAATGTTGCAGCATTTCTGTGAGAGCCCTAGATTTTCCTAGATTTTTCCTCAGCTTGCAGAAGAAAAGTTCTTCTGTATTTAGTTTCTCGCGATCTGTGATAGTCCTATACGTATTCTAAAAGTTTCAGTTGTTACTGCAAGTTTCTCTGTCTATGGTTTCCCTTGCAGTTTATGATATTTCCGTGACTGATGCTAAGGTCTCAAATCTAAACGTCAGCTCTGCTATCTTTTGTCTCCCTGTTGGGCCTAATATTTCTGTTGTTATTCCAATGCTTCTGCTTTAAAGACACATTTCCTCTTTACTAGTTTTCTTGGGAAGTTTTGTTCACCATGTCTGAATCTATGGCTCCCACTTTGAAAACAGTCTTGAGCAATACATTTGACCACAGTACCACTGATTCTTCAGAGCTTCTCAAAGCAAAGAAAAATAAGAAAGGAGGTTCTCTGGTTACAGTGGAAGATACACAAGGAATTAAGGATGACCCTTCAACATCAGGATAGCCTGCGTTAGAAGGGAACAGAGATATGCTGCAGCCTATGGGGACTAGCAGAATCATCCAAGGAATAGTGGAAAAGAAAGAGTCCGCCTTTAAACAAGATAAAGATGCCTTAACTTAAGCACTTCAAACTGCATGGAATGAGATTGATTGCCTCTATGGACGACTTGATACAGAGCAAGAGGCCATACAAAAGTGTCTGTAAACAGTAATTGCTAAGTGCGTACTTAAGGAGAAAGGAAAGCATCATTTTGAGAGTCACATGGTGATCATGTCAAGTAAGATGGAGATGGCATATACTGATGCTGCCCAGGACCAGAGCTCCATTGATCAACTTAACACAACACTGGAAACCTCTCTGAAGGAAATTGACAGGCTTGGTACAGAGCTTGAAGAAACTCAAATGGAAGCTCACAGGCTTAGTACAGTGCTGGAAGCCTCTCTGGAGGAAATTTGCCACTTCAACACAGAGATACGCCCAGTGAGAGAGACCTTCTGAGGGTTTAGGAGTGATTTAGAAACTGTTAACCAAGTGCAAGAAAATAATTCAGTTCTCTCTGTCCAGATCAGTGAAGGAGATATGAAACTCCATAAATCAGAAGAGGAGAAGAGGCTATTGATACAAAAGAAACGTCAAGGATGCAATTGGCACTGGAAGAAGCAGAGGACGCCTTGAAAAAGGAAAAAGGTAACAACCTTTGTTTCCAGTTAGAGCTTTCTAAAAACATATCAGAATCTGAAAGAAAGAATAGGAGCATTCTCACACTTCAAAGATACTACAGAGCCGATACTACAGAGCCATCCAAGGAAGACTGGAGAGACAGAGTTATCTGTGCAAATGCTCCGCAGCTGTCATCATACAGGCCACCTATAGAGGGATGAAAATTTGTTAGCGTTGTCACCGGAATAAAGCAGCCTGCATTCTTCAGGCAATTTGGAGAATTCAACAACAAAGGAGGAAATATGAACATTTGAAACAATGTGTAATTCTACTGCATTCAAATGCTAGAAAGTTTCAACAACAAACATGCTACAGGAATATGAAGAAAGCTGCTTGCGTGATTCAGTCCAGATACAAATCCTGCATCCTAATCAAGCAAGCTGTGAGTTCCTTTAAGCGCATTCACTATGCTGTCTCAGTGCTACAGTCTGCTTTCCACAAGATGCTGGAAAGAAGAAGCAGATTGGGACGGAGAAGTGCAATTCTGATTCAGTCATTGTATCATGCCCACGTGATCCGAACCAGATTCCTTGGTATGAAAACCGCTGCCATCAAGATTTAGTCTGTGACTAAAATGAAACAGGAATATAACAACTATCGCAGTAGGAAAAAGGCATCACTAGTTATTCAGCGTTGCCTACATCTGGATGAATTAATGAACTGAGAAAGAAGGATGCCATAGGATACAAATGGAGCTGATAAGCATCTCACCAAGTTTGAGCTGCTGGAGATCTATAATGCTAACACAGACACGAATGGTCATGCCAGCAACAAGAGAGAGATTACAGCACAGGGCCTGGAACGGTTCGCTGTCAAACTAGGGGAGGAGTGGTTTGAGCGAGAAGTCCACTGTGGGGTTAAGGAGATTAATCACATTGCTGAATCATGCAGAGAGACTGATATGCACCCCTCTAAAATTTTCCTGCAACACCCGATGTACCAGTTACTTGTTCCTGTGCCGTTGCTTTGGGGACAAGTACTTTGCCCGTCAACAAACCACCAGAGGTAGGTCACCCCAAGTCTGTCTTTCATCATGGTCTCCAGGAAGATCATCTGGAGAACACTCATGAGAGGGGGGGACAATGTCAGGGTCTTCCTAGACCTCCTGCTCCAAGCCACAGTTTCCTTGTCTGTCAACCTGGTGTGTTGCTGTTTTCTGTCTGCTCTGGGTTTCCTCTGTCTGTCTCCTCTTGGTGCTCCTGTTCTTTGTCTCTGCCTGTCCTTATAGTTTCCTGTTTCCTGTGCTTCCTTGCCTTTGCTTTGTTTGTTATCCTGACTCCTGTTTCTGCCATGACCTGATCTGATCTGACCTCTTCCTTGTAGTTCTGGTAACATAATTAAAGGCCATTGCTATTGAACTAGCTTGCCCCAGTCTGTTTCCTGCCCATTCCTATTCCCTAGTCCCAATTCTGTTCCTAAGATCCAGTCCTGTTCCTACTTCCCTGCCCTGTTCCTGCCTTCCTGCTGCTGACCTCTGACTGTTACTCCGACCACACCATCTGCCTCCGACCTCTGCCTGTGACCCGACCATGCCACCTGCCGCCTGTCTCCGACCTCTGCCTGAGACCCCCGACCATGCTATCTGCTATCTGCCTGCGACCCTGAGGAGTCTTGCCTGCTTTGTTCCAGCCACGAGGTCCTACACGCTACTGGAGTGTCCCTCGTAACAATGGAATAATCTCCCCTACATGGTTGCTATTCTAAATATTTACTTCTGCATGTAATTATGAACTTCACTTACTCATTTTGAAATACATTTATTTTGTTTCTTTTTGTTTAACTTAATTTAATTCATGATTATGGCATAGTAGGCTCCTTATTATTAGTAACTAATCCATCTTAATCCATCTGAATTTAGTGTTGAGTTTGTGGATTTTTAAAAAATCCAATTCCTCCTCATCACTCTCTCACTGCTAGTTGTTTTGGCACGTACGTTCATATAACCAAGTGTCCTAATATGTGTTTTATAAGTAAAAGTGATTATTCAGGTGCTAACTACTAATTCCTTGGAATGTTATAGCTGAGGTATCACTATTATGAAATTTAATGACGTGTCTTGCCACCGGCATGTCTATTTGATTTCTAATAGTGCCCACATGTTCTAAAACACGTCGTCTTAATTGTCTTGTGGTCTTACCGACATATTTCACACCACATATACATATTGCCAGGTACACTACCCCAATGGTTTTACAATTTATGAATTTGAGAATATTGAACTTCTTGGTTTTATTCCAGTTCCAAAATTCTTTTGATGAATTCATAAATTGACACCCTTTACAGGACCCACATGCATATGAGCCAATGGTTTTGGAGTGTAACCATGTGTGCATCACTGGTGCCACATAGTGGCTATGGACCAAAATGTTTGATACATTTTGTGGTCTTCTGTACGTTATTGACGCACTCTCATTTAAAGTTTCCTTGAGATCTGCATCCTCCACCAGGATGTGCCAGTGGCGATTGATAATGTCACGGATACTGTGCCATTGTCTGCTATATGTGCCAATTATAGGTATTGGTGGTTTGTCTTGTTGATTAGTAGTTTTATTCCCATATAGCAGACTGTCACGTCAGTTTTTTTGGCTCTCTGGTATGCCTTGTTAACACAAGTTTTACTGTAACCACGATCATAAAAATTGGATTTCTTTTTATTTGCCTGTTGTTCAAACAGGGGGTCATTCGAACAGTTCCTTTTGGCCCTCAGGAACTGTCCTGTTGGAATGCCATTAATTAATGATCTTGGGTGGTGGCTAGTAGCCAGGAGAAGGTTATTGGTCGCTGTGGCCTTTGTGTGTACCGATGTGGTCAGAAAGCTTTCTTGATTCTTTTTAATTATCAAATCCAAGAAGGTAATCTGTGTCAAATTAATTTCACACGTTAATTTAAGGTTATGGTCATTGGTGTTCAATCTCTGAATGAACGTGTGAAATTGATCTGATGTGCCACTCCAAAGGAGCAGCACATCATCAATATAGCGTGACCACATATCGATATATTGCATAAATTCAGACATCTCGCTAGTGAAGACCTTGCATTCCTCCCACCAACCCAGGTAGATGTTCGCGTACGTTGGGGCACAAGTTGTCCCCATCGCAGTCCCCTGGAGTTGGTGGTAGGTTTTGCCATTAAACAGGAAGTAGTTGTGTTTTAGTAGATACAGTATTGTAAAAGGTCAATCACAAACTCGTTGTGATTTATGATATCCACCCCTCTGGCTCTTAGGAAATACCTCACTGCTTGTAGTCATACCTCATGCTGTATGCTTGTGTATAAGGACTCTACGTCGAGTGACGCGAGGAAGATGTTTTTAGTTACCCCTACGCCATCCAGTTTACGTAGGATGTCTGTTGTGTCCTTAGTATACGAAGGGAGGTTGGTCACAAAAGGCCTAAGGATAGTATCAAGGTATTTACTTGCATTTTCCCCTAGGGAACCAATGCCCGATACTATCGGCCTCCCTAGAGGTCTGAGAGGATTTTTGTGCAGTTTTGGTATTGTGTAAAAGGTCGCTATTTTCGGATGTTTGACCATAATAAAGTCGAACTCTTTTTGACTTATTACTTTGTTCGTCAGCCCCTGTTGCAGGATAGATCTCAGTTTCTTACAATATACCAGGGTGGGATCTGATGATAAGACCTCGTAACAGTCTTTGTCCCCCAAGAGTCTAAGGTTTTCTTGGATATAGTTCGCCTCCTCCAGGAGAACAATATTGCCCCCCTTGTCAGAGGGCTTAATAATGACTCCTTTCATATCCAATAACTCATTGAGAGCCTGTTTCTCATCCTGGCTCAAATTGTCAGTTCCCCCTCCCCTTTTCTGAATTTGTTCCAGGTCACGTGTCACTAGTTTGATAAATACTCAACATTAGAGCTCATGCTCATATATGGGGTGAATTTACTTTTGGGGCTGAAGTCACTGATGCGCGGTCACGCATACCATGGTGCGTGCGCACGTGGCACGCGTGCACAGGGCTCCACGAAGGTGGTGGCGGGGTAAGGGGGAATGTGGGAAGCAGAGGGGGACCCGGGGGACCTGAGGGACCCGGAGAAGCAGAGGTAGAGGTCGCGAGGGGAACGAGCGGGGAAGATGCGGCTGGCACGCGCCCAAGTTCGGCGCCAGCCCGAAAAAAGCCGAGGGACAAGACGGGTAAGTGTGAGACTCAGCTTAGCCGGGACAGTAGGTTAAAAAATAAAAAAACTATTTCCAGAGCTTTTGCTGCTTTGACCTTTTGAGCACTTATGACATTTACTAAAAGTCATTTGGCCCTTGTTTGCTCATCTTCAAGAGGAGATTACACTCACTGTTCCAAAGGAGCATTGAACAAAATCTGAACTGTTATGTTGTGACTACATGATTGTTAAGGAATGACCATGTGGTTTCAACTTGCTGGAGGAGCTGTGGAAGTCTGCTGCAACAGCCCAGGGGCCCACTGAAAGGGTTACAGTGGTTGAAGTAATTTTCATATATTCACCTTAATGTCGGTACTTGTATTCAGTCAGGGGCCTCATGGTTTGTGCAAGCCACCCCCCTCCCCTTCAGTTTACTTGCACAATGGCACAGCTTCTCCCCCTCTGCTCAACTCCTCCCTGCCAGGGGCTGTAGAGTTATGGAGGAAATAGTGACAGGGGGAGGGAGGTAATATAGCGGCAATGCTCCACGCAATGGGCCTATTCCCACGTGGTCCGCCGGAGCAGCAAGATCGCTGCCCACCCTCCCATGATGGCTTTTACATTTGTTTAATGTTGCTGTTTTGTTGTTCTCTTTACAAAAAAAAAGTACAAATTGGGGATAATACCAATATGTATTTCGTTTTAGGATTGTCACAGCAGTAAGCGGGTTATTGGCCTGACAGGCTGGGGGAGCCCAATATGTATAAAGATACAGAATATAATTGCGCACTCATTGGGGCTGGTTGCAATCATTTTGCTACACCTTTTATGGGTTTCAGTGGTAGCCACAAGCCACGGCGATGCCGTTTGGGGTTCAGAAGTACAGTTGGTCTGCCTGGTAGCTGGTAAAAAAGAGTTTGAAAGACCCTGGTTAACAATATAAATAAAGCTGTGGCCTTGTTTCCCCCCACCCAGAGTATCTGGAGGTGGGAATATGGTGGCTCCTAATATGCCATGACAACTGACCTCAATTTAGTTCTTCAAAAATGCTCTCAAAACTTTATAAATCACTGAGAAGAAAAGCTTTGCTGTCTGCATGACTTTGAAATGTGTAATTAATACTACAAGCAACATTCCAATAATGCACAGTGACATTAATCACTGAAAGAGAATGACCAGGTTACAGTTTTACTACTCTGGAACAGAACATTGGAGATATTTCAAATCTGCTTTGCAAAATGCTTTCTTTTAAATTTCAATTTTTTCTCAAACTATTTGTGAAAGTTGATATTGCACAGTTTTACTCTTTTTCTCCAAAATTTTCTGCAAATTGAAATACATGGCAGTATACAATGGGCCATGTGACCTTACATATTGACTTGTAATGCTCTGCATTAGACTTGCATAGAATTGCGGTCTATTCTTTTAGGGGATCCATAGCAATGTGCCTATATTCTGTACTGAAATCTCATTTGACTCAATTTCCACCCATTTAACTACCTGTGTGGGTCTATTCCAGGCTGGCAAATGACTTAATTGTGCTGCAGGAAAGTATTTGTTTAGTGCCGGCTATGCTCGCCCACCCTCTGATATCAATGCATTAAGTACACTTCTTTTTATTCTTGTTTTTTTCTTTCCCCAGATAAATGTATACATTTTGCTCTGCATATCATCTAAAAATTTGGTTGGAAAAATTAATTGGACGACTATGAAATGATAAAGCAATTGAGGAAGAGAGAAGAAAATAATGCACAAAAGCGCACAAGGGAAGGAATTAGTATTAATTTATTAAAACAAACACATAAACAGCTGAGGGGATCCAACCCCTCCTCAGCTCAATGGATTAGTTGCCCAGAAATATAAACCATATATAAGGTCTCTAAACATAGAAAAATCTGACACAGTAAACCATACACAACATAAGAAAAACACACACAATCAATGTAAAAATAAACAGAGAGAGTATTAACAGCCCAAGGAAGTTAAGGTTAAAACTGCCAAAGAGGGCTACAATACTGCTGACAGGGGGAAACGAACACTCACACTGAGGCAGAGAAGGGGGACCTCTGATGACCGTACTTATTCTGCATCAGGACAAAGAACCTTAACTTCCTTGGGCTGTTAATACTCTCTCTGTTTATTTTTACATTGATTGTGTGTTTTTTTCTTATGTTGTGTATGGTTTACTGTGTCAGATTTTTCTATGTTTAGAGACCTTATATATGGTTTATATTTCTGGGCAACTAATCCATTGAGCTGAGGAGGGGTTGGATCCCCTCAGCTGTTTATGTGTTTGTTTTAATAAATTAATACTAATTCCTTCCCTTGTGCGCTTTTGTGCATTATTTTCTTCTCTGTTTCTCAGGGTGTCCTCCCCCCCTTCGAGGGGGGATCACCTCTGAAGTGGGAGCTCCTGGGGAGACGCTCCATGCACGTGCAGCACAGGGATTAATCCTATCCAAACATCTGCAGCACGAGCGCTGAAAATCCTGCTTTTTGCTTTCAATTGAGGAAGAGAATTCATCTTTACTGATATTATTCTGCCAATCCATGAAATACAATATCTATTCCACTCTTCCAGATCTCTCTTAACTGACACGAACAGTTCTGGGTAGAGTTTTATATAGTTCCGAATATGTACCTTATCAGTCAGATACACCCCTAAATATTTGATACTATATTTTTCCCATTTGAAATTAAAATTGAATTTAAATCATTTTAGTGTCCCTGTCTCTACATCTAACGCCAATGCTTCTGATTTTGTGTTGTTTATTTTATAATTTGAGAAAATATTAAATGTTGAAATCTCCTCAAATAGATTAGGCAGAGAGGTCAGCGGTTCAGCGAGTGTTAGTAAAATATTAACTGCATAGAAAACTATTTTATACTCTTTAGATTGTTTTATCAAAACTTTGATATTTTTATTGATCGGAATTTTGTTTGCTATAGGCTCTAAACTCAATGCAAATAACAAAGGTGACAGTGGACAAACTTGTCGGGTACCATTATTTATATTGATCACTCCTGTACTGATTCCAGCCATCTTTAACATGGATCCTGGTTGATTAAGAGCCTTAATTCCATTTAGTATATTTCCCCTAATCATAAATTTTTAAGTTTTATACAGTACCTTTAGATCTACAGATTAGACACTCCTCCATTTTAAAAAAATGTAATATATTCAATGTTTTGACTATAGAGCACAGTGAGTTTATTTTTTTTAACCCACCCACCCCACAAACACACGTAACAGTATGACTTTTAAAATATTTACCAATTATTATAGAGGTATGTTGCTATGGTAACAGTCACTGGGGTCTATAAAGGAGCCCACTTGTCAAGCAGTTACTATTCTCTGATGAAGAACATTGTTATTCTTGAAACACGTCGAGACACAAGCAAGATACCAACTTCTACTGGAATAGAAGAGCAGATCAGGTGGCCTTAACGTCACACTGAACATCCAGAAGTTGAGGCAAATTCACAAATGGAAGACACCAGCACCTGGAGTTGCTGCTATTTTGTTTAACAACGTTTATGAGTAGATCGGTATAAGCTGGTTATTGCTTGTGAAAATTCTAATAAACTTACTACAACATGAACATTTGATTTTTGTATGCCATCTGTACTGTATGTGTTTGGTCTACTCTACATTCAGAGCTGCACGAGACCTGCGGTGGACTTTTGCAACCAGCAAATTGATCACTATGGGATGGTTTGGGCTTTCAAGTGGACTATTTAATATAAAATATATGAATTTAGCTTTCCATTTTATGTTTGAAAAATATTGTTTTGATATCCACTTTTATTAACTGGTATTCAATAGAGCATGTGTCACCTTTAGCACGTTCTAATCTTTATTTTGTTAAATCTATGTTGGGAAATCATATCATCTGAAAAAACATTTATGTTTCAAATCCAATGGATATTTTATTTGTCTTTTAGTCACCCGTTGATGCAAAAAGCATTAATAACTAAACCACATTGCTCCTATTAATGTACTGTATGCCAAAGCATAACCCACCTATTCTGGAATTTTCATTCACAACCCGGGAGGTAAATGACCAGCAGCGGCATCAGCGGCAGCAGCAATGCTAGCTCATGTAAGTCCAGCAGTATACACTAATACACACACATTGTGAGATTTCTTAATACGTGTGGGCCTAGATGCATCAAACTCTGTTAAAATACAGTTAATATCACACCTGGTAGCAAAATAATACTTTGTCTTATTACTTCAATTTTATGACCAAAGTAATCAAGATTGTGGTAGTAATTTACCAGGCGTAATATTTTTTTACTGACCCCAAATCCATAAACAAAAATTCCAAGGCCCAAAGGCCACCAGAAATCCCCCCCTCAAAACCATAAACAAATAAACCAAACCCTATGGCCTATTTGTAATCCATTGGCATTTTTGGTCTCTGAGATTGGATAATCAATTTGCAACTAAGCCCTTGATCCTCTGTTGATTGAAGAATCTTCTTCTGTAAGTATTTATTTTCCTACACTGTATCTTCTTTTCTTCTTTAAAGACGTCTTCTTTCAGGGGATGCATGCGTGGAGCATAGGTGTTTGGTAGCATAAGGACGCAGCCATGTCGGAGTGCGTCCACTAAATGCATATAATAGGGCATAAAAGCAAAACTATCCACAGAAGGTATATGAAGGAGTGAGGTATTCCTTTTAAACACAAAAGTAGACTCTGCAGGAGGCTTAAATATGTTTTACTGAAAACAACATAATGGATGATCTGTGCAAATTATTAAAAAAGGGACTAGTATTGACCACAAATAAATATTATAATCTAAATGCTTGGTTTGAGGCATGTGCAGTATGAGTTTTTGATTTTTCTTTAAAAACAAAATAGGTTCACAAACAGATCATGTACTGAATACTCATAATTTCTGCTCACTAGCATGCACCATGAAGGATTGCACTTCAAGCATGAGCACTTCACAGAGGTAGCATGTCATCTCAGCATCAATTACATCTATGCCTACTGTGTATACAGCAAGACATCCTACAAAAGAAATTAAGAGTTTTACGCCCTTAGGCATGATATTAGCATTTCAAAAAGCACAAAGTGAAAGGATGCAACAAATGTGCTGGAAACGGAATTTCATGCTGCTAGAGTTATGGCAACTTAATTTGCACCATGGGCAAATTGTAGAATGTTAACATCTCTTAAGGGTAAAATTAAAATAAAATAAAATGTAGACAATATGAAGAAAGATATATCTCAAACATGTAGTAAAGCCTCCAATAGAATTCAGTGGTTGATGCTCTGCCAATAGACCCTCCCAGATTCTTGACAGCATATTCTGAATGAGTTATGCAAGCCACATTTTATTGTGTACAGTATTACCCTCTTAAACATGTAATTTCACAAGAAAATTACTTACTACATACATTTGAAACATTTGTAACTATCCTTACCTGGCTCTAAAGGAGGATTTCACATCAGATTGACTATATACATTGGCGGTTCTCAGTTTCTCAGACCATGGCAGAGTGCTGGATAAGTGCAGGCTGGGCGTGGATGCCTCAATATCAAAAGGATGGGCACCAGGAAATTTTATAAACAAAAATGTGCTTTATTTGATAGTCATCAATAACGCTTTACAGACATTGACATACTGTTTCTTGACTAAACATTGTGGCAAACAATATCACTCTGGACTTCATCCCCTGGCAGCTCCCACTTCTATGCTGTGGAGGTACTAAAACTTATTACTCATAGAAAAGGATAAATTGGCAGTCTTTTGCATGGGATTAATAATGTTGCACCATTTGTCGAGTGGGCCATGTAGGCATAAAAGTAGGGCTCCTGAGTTAGCAACCCACTATTATGTACTGCATGCTTTCACCATACCTATATGATCAGGAATGCACAGGGAACCATCTGGTTGGGATGATCCAAACATCCGGAGTTGCTATGCCAAGAATGCCTTACCATGAGCACGCTGCATCTTTATCCATAAGGAGGACAATTGAGGGCCTTTTCTACTGGTGATTACTTAGGTTAAGGTATGTATCCTAACTAAAAACAACAAACGTGACAGGATACATCTTAATACACTTGACTATACACACACAAATCTATTTACAGGACTCACAGTGAGGACCCCTTAGTTAGAACTCTGAAGAAGAGGCTTCTATAACATAGGGTGGTGCTTTATATACCCGAAATACTCCTTACTCAGTTAACATGTTATTGCCGTTAACCCTTATAGAGCTAGTAGTCTCCAAAAAGGGGGCTACCCATTTATATCAGATTGCATTACTTTTTCTTTAGGTAGTTATGTTGGATGTATTTGAAAAATGAGTTAGATGTTTTCTGAATAGAGCACAATAACAAGCTGTTGGAAACATTTGCTTTCTGCTATAAATGTATCTTCTATTAGTATGACTTACTCCCAAATTGAAATCAATGGTTTACCACCAGAACATAAAACATCCTTAAAATCTTCTATTACATTTAAAAAAAAATATGCATTGAGATTACACCTCGATTAACAACAATGTTGTAATTAAAAAATATGCATTGATCAAAATTGTATACGGTATGAGACACCATTTTGTGCAATCAACCACAGTGACATGAAAGATCTATCATACAATTTATAATATAGTTTAAGGCATGTGTCATTTGCACATGATCATCGTATGTCAGCTTGTTGTCACACTTCAAAGCAGTAAGAAAAGAAAATAGATTCTTAAATAGATTATCCAACAGCAATGGTAAATAGTGTGTTTCTTACTGCAAATAAATCACCTTTTCAAAGGAATAAAACAACTTGATAGGTGAGACTGTGATGGAGCGGCCCTATAGGTGAGGTCAGTTAGGAGTCATCGCAATGCATTTTGGGCTGTACCAAACCCTGCGGTGGTTTATTTCTCCACTAACATAACAAAACATTGGGCACGCTGTCCCTTTAAGGCAAAACACAAAGCATAAAAAGAAAGCCTACTACACCTTGGGAGACTTACTAGACAGGACAGGCCCTAGCTACCTACTTGGCTGGCTAGGACAGTTGCCAACTTATACAAAACAATATCTGGGAACAATATAAAAAGTCCTTTTCTGAGTGTGCTGGTTCAGTTTCTCCAGGTTAATCCAGGCAATCGTCAGATGCAGGAGTTGCCATCCTGCTGCTCCCAGAAACTTTCTCAGGTCCACTCCAGCCCGAATGTTTACAGTTATATTGTAATGTCCTTGTCGGCAGTGTTTATTTTTCTCCCACCCCTTGGGGCATCAGAGGAGAAGGAGATATTGTTGAGGATTTGGATACTGGAGACATTTTAAAAAGAACTGTCTGAGTCAGTTACGCATTTTCTGTTAGAGAATAATAGTAGAGTAAGCTTGGGGGAAAGCAGTTGAAGAGAAGGGATGTAAATAAATTAAGAGAATGGGATAAGGAAAAGAATAGTAATAATAACACTGCAGAAATAACCAGCAAAATAGAAGTAGGGAGGAAGCAAGTTTAAGAAAGTAAAGAGATAATGTACAGTAATTGTGGTATGGAAAACAATAGAAAGCAACATTTATTGAGTTAGAAAAAGCAAAGGTTAACAATGTCAGCAAGACAACAGGAATGGCGACCACCTGATTACTTGAGGAAATGATCACGTGTTTGTCGTTAGATCTTCAGTGACATGAAAGAAAGAGGAGTATCCTTCACCCTAAAGTAACAGTGAATGTGATCTCCCCCTAGAAAATTAGCAAACTCACATGACATTTAGGGAATAACATAAGGGCAGCCAAAGGGACAGGAAATGCTGATCCTAAATAGCATAAACTGGATTGAGGCCAGGACAAGAAGCAGCCCGAGGACACCATATAGATTTAGTAATATTTTCTGCCTTTGTTGTGGCAGACCGACAGACTGAAGTTTGCGACCATCTGTGGCATGTCTGCTGCATTCAAAAGCAGTAGATTTTGCGAACTGGGATGATTAAAGCAGTGTTAATCATCCTGAGTCAGACAGTCTGTAATACTGTAGCAGCACAGAAGAGACCCAGAGAGAGAAGCAGTCTCACCTTGAGCAGCTCTTACAGCGATCCAATGTTTTATTATTTTTATATATTGTTTGTTTGGAGTAGAGGGGGTGGGTGAAGGGGGTAGTTGCCCCAAGGTGGGTGGTTAGTCCTCCCGGTGAGTAGCAGAAGGAGTTAAATCTTTCCTTACCTTAGTGATCTGATTCAGAAGCAAGGACCCACACTGAGTTAATCCTCCTGGGCAGTTTATTAGTTTATTGCCTTTTTGGCCCTGATCGAGTCCCAGTCCTGTTGTGCTCTGGCGCGGCATCCTCATGTGCCCATGGAGTAGTAAGTTCTGTTACATCTGTGTCACTGGGACTCCAGGAGCAGGTAGGACCTCGATGGTTGGAACAGCAGGGAATGCAAGGAATGCTGGGGTCACGGGCTGAGGTTAGTGTCAGGCAGCAAGCAGGATCATCGGGGTCAAGGGCAGGGTTCGGTGTCAGATGGCAAGCAGGATTGTCGGGGACCCGGCAGGGGTCATGGTAGGTGGCAAGCAGGATCGTTGGGGTCCAGGCAGGGGTTGGCAAAAGGAAGGCAGGAGCATGAACTGGGCAGGGGAGAAGCAACTGGGACCAGGGACTCAAAAGCAGGAAAAATACAGGGGACAAGCCAATACATAGGCAAGGACATTTGATAAGAAATAAGGACTCCACACGGAACAGAAGCAGAAGCATGGGCATGGGCATGGGAATAAGTAGTCAGGACACAAAACAAAGTCAAGGGAGGAACAGGAAAAAGGAATCTATTTCTACTGTCCTAGTATTGTGCCGTTTCTTGGTATCATTTAAAGAGCATTTAAGACAGCTATTTGAGTTTTAAGCTCTTGATGCTGTCCTTCTGCATTTCTTTTCCAACTCAATGTAGTTGCCAGTTCAGCTTCTTTGGAGTTTAGTCGCGATTCCACATCTCCCAGCTGACTCAGAGCAAGGCTTTAATCTGTTTCCTTTTCTTTATTTTTGACTGGCAGCTACCGGTGCTCCTCCCATACCTTGACCAGCTCAAGCTTCAGCTGGGACCGCTCATTGGCCGTGTGGTGCAGAAATTCACAGGCATCAGCCCTTTTGGCCTCATAGCACAGTATCAGGCCGGCAACTTGATGGATGGGCACCTCCTTCCTCTTTTCCTTTTTGGTGAGCTGTATCTTGAGCTCAGTGATCTCCACTCCTCAGCAAAAGACCAATGTTTCTTGAGTGCATCTTGCAATTCTCCTGTAAGGGCCTTCATCTCTTCATTGTGCTCACTCTGAGCTTGCTTCCACACATCCTTCATTATGTTTTGGAGTTCTGCCAATTCCTTCGTTAGGGTCCCAGCAGCTTACCTTTTCCAGGTTTCTTTCTCCTGGGTGTATAGGCTGTTGGGGATGGAGCAGTGTCTCTGCTCCTCTAGCTCTTGCTTCAGTTTTTGGACCGCCTCATGCTCCCTCTCATACAGAGTTACCTTGCCTTTAAACTCCTCCACCAGCAAGACTCTGGTGTGGCCTTCAGCTCCTCATGCTGCTCTCTGGGGACACCCTGAGTATTCAAATGCTCCTGCAGCATTTTTACTTCGTTAGCAGTCTGGATACTATCTTCCTGCAGATCTCGCTGCTTCTCCTCAGCACCCAGCTGTTTCTCATTGGTGTCCTGCAGACTCACACACAGTTATTGCAGCTGGTTCTGCAGCATGTTCTCTGCATGTGTGCGCTACTCCAGGGAGACATGTTCTTCTTGCAGCACTCTCTCTGCATTCTGCAGTACTGCCTGTAAGTCTAACGTTTCCTGGGCCAATTGTTTCTTCACTTTTTGTGCTTGGTGAAGCCTCTCAGTCTATCCACTGACCTGACTAGTTAGATTCCAAACCTCTTCCTTCAGGTTTATGTTCTCTTTGTTTACTGACTCTATGTCCCTAACAACCGTTTCATAGGTATCCCTCAATGTACACAGCTCTGTGTTTAGACAATGGCCTTCCTGGCAAGAGTAAAAAAAGGGGTATACACTTGGGCGCTAATGAATGAAGAGAGGTATGTGGTGTACCAAGTTTCCTCAAAAGAGCAAAACAACAATGTAGATAAACATAAAAGCTACAGTATTTATTAAAAAATTATTAAAAATGGACACAAAAAACAATTCCTATTTAAGGAAAATACAAAAACTGTGACATAAACTGCCCTTAGGCCAGCATCAAAAGCATTCAAATTATATCCCAGAACACCATTTTCTGGAATGAGGTTTTGTGTAATACAACCTCTTCCCAAAAAATATATATGCAACTAGTTGCTTATGCAGACTGATAAACACATACATAGGATGACACCCTGGTTAGAATGTCCTCCAACTACAATATAATGGAGAGTAAATCCTAGTGTGTTTATGGTCAAGGATAATTGGAATCTTGAATTTGCAACTGCGTATTTAACCTTTTATGGTCAGTCTCAAGTATGCATCCAATGACTTTAAATGAGTTACATCCAGTGCTTTGAAATAGTGGTCAATGTCGGAATGATTGCAGGAGGTTGTGGCATGTAGGTACATAGGAGAACATAGATGACAACATATTTTTAACAGTGATAATAGCTGTTATGGGATAGTGGTGTGAGTGTCACCTCCGTCGGTACCGATTAATACACAGAATGTACTTGCGCTTGTACTTGCAACAGTTTATGCACTGACCACCTCTGTTGGAACAAGTCCGATTTCACAGGGGAGATACGATGACTGAGTATACTGTGTATGGTTACCTTAACCACTCTTTAATTCTAGAAATACATTTCTGAGTAGGAAACACTACAGATGATGGTTACTCAGATCAGAGGGCATAAACACAGAAAGAAAAACATAATAGAACAGAGAGCGAGAAGAACTGTGGAAAAATGTGAATATTTAAAAAATTGTATTGGATTTGTGCATTTTTTTTCTCCCTTTTATAATATGTAATATTTGATTCTTGTACAAAGTCTATTTTTGTATTGTCTACATTTTGACAATAAACTAGAACCAGCCTACAGGTACAAAAAAGGTAGGTTTTAAAACCATAATCTCCCTCTTCACTTTGTCAAGAGGACACACAACTGAGCACAACCAAAGTATAAAATATTGTCAATAAAAAAATAACTACAGTATTGTTGCAGGGTACATGCAACCACACATGCGGATTCTCTTGATAAGGCTTCTTTATTGAGCCTTAAAAACATACAGCACACAAAACAAAATAGCTTCTCTTCAGCAGACAAAAACAAAATAGCTTCTCTCTAGCATAGAAAACAAGGCAGCTTCTTTTCAGCATGCAGGACACAGACAGATCATCACACATGTACTTTGAAAAACAGACCTTATAGCAGTAATCTCTTCAGTATTTCAGTCCTGTCTCCTGACCAGATAGCCTGCATGTGTGTACAGCCTGCGGGTTTTAAAACACCTTGATTATGCAGCTGGGGTCAGACTAATTAAGCAGCCCTTCTCAACTGAAACTTAACCTCGTCACTGCGGCACTCCAAGCCTAAACATAGGTTTGCCGGGTATGTGGCTGGTGACGTTCATTCACCGTCACAAGTATACTAAGCACACATGTTCTGAGTGAGAGGGTAAAGTATCTTTCAGCTTGTGAACACAACAGGCCTTGCCCTTAACCTCTGTGTGTAGAAGGGCAAAGTGCCAGAAGAACCAGCAGCAGAACTATATCAGTAGAACTGGAAAAGTAAGCCTCAGATACAGTACAGTACTGAGTCAGTCCAATCTGATACAGTACATCTTCCTTAGCAAAATTTGCAAATGCATTGACAGAGATTTTAATGAGGTGCAAGAAGCTGGATGTTATGGCTCTAGCTCTTTATTTCAAGACTCTGGGGCCCATTCTTGTATCCTTGATAGACCACGTTCAAGACTTTTGAGAAGTCATTTGCCAAAAAGATCTTTAGCTATTCAGAAAGCCTCAATAAGTGCATGGAGAAAGCATTTAATTGACATTTTTGGTTCTCTACAAAACACATTGCGATGTGTGCAGCGATAACCCTCAATCGCAAGTTTTGGGAAATCGTGCAATTCTCGTAGCCTCGATTGTGTTATCGAAGCTCTAGAATTGCGATTTTATCCAAAATTCATCTCGCCAAAAAAAGTTGCCGTGAAGCTGGTGAGAAGGCTGCAAGAGAGGGACTTAGGAAAAAAATGCATTTTTCCTGCATCGGATTAATGCCGTGAGTCGCCGGAGCTGATACCCATTAATATCAGCATCGGAGACCCCCGGAATTAATCCAAAGCAATAAAAATGCATCTGCAGGCAACTTTATTACCTTAACAGTTAACCGTTAAGGCAATGAAAGGGTTAACTGACATATTTTTGTGGGGTGTAAGGGTGGGTGAAGATGGTATTTGGCCCTTGGTGGGTGTTTAGGCCTTGCCTTTTGGAGGAGTTAACCCCTTAATTTTCTTTGAGGTTAATACCACTAAGGGAATGTAGGGGTTAACTACTCTCGCTACCCACCCGGTTGTTTTAAACACCCAGCAAGGGTCAAATACCAACTTCAACCATCCTCGCTACCCACAATAAACATTCAAGAACACAACAACCCTACTACCCACCTCCTCTACCCCCAACAACCCCCTCCCCCCCCCACCAACACATACAGTACATTAATGGACACAATTACTATTATCCAGATATGGATAAAAGCTCATTTGCCCATTCTAAATAAAACATTAGCCAGCCAGCATAAATAAAGTAAATAAATCTTCTACTTACCCCTGCCATGATGAAGGGCGTCCTCATCCCCATACTCCAGGTCCATGTCCTCCGTTGGCAGCAAGAGTACAATAAAAAATACAATTTAATGGCCCCTAACCCTTTAAAAACCTTAGCGGTTATTAACCGCTATAGTAATTAAGGGGTTAACCCCCACTCGCGCTACCCACCCAGGAGGCCTAACCAGCGATCCCGGGGCCACTATACCACCCTTTATCAATTGATTGGCAAAGTGGTACATCATACCGATATATATATAGGCATGATAAGTGACTATAGCAGTCAAAGGACAACCTATAAAAAAAAATCATAAAGCACAAAAATACACAACAATTAAAGAAAAAAAGAAGCACCTAAACATCACAAGAATAAAAGAACTAAAAAGCCTCAACTACACATCAATAAAATTACTCTAACACCAAAACAGCAAAATAAAAAAAAATTATGTTCTCAAAATACAAGAATACAATTAACTTAATACCTAACCAACAAAACACTTAAAGAAATAAAACCACTAACCAATCCTAAAATGTAGTAAAAACAAGCCATCCAAATACATAACAATTTAGTCAAAACAATAAACATAAATAGAAACCATAACAATCAATTCAAAACAAGCATTTGCCAAAAAATGCATTGTCTGTCACTGTATTTATCTGTACCCTAAAGGCGCACAGATTAATACATTAGCAGTCAATGGACAATCAAAAACATAAAAAGAAAAAATACAATAAAAAATACAATAAAAATTAAAGAAAATTACATACATTCAATATTTATCTTACCTTTAGAAGTCTTCACCCTCAGAATCCCAACGTTTCAGGAAGTTCTCGACCCATGACATTATCCACCGCAATCCGCCTCCATCCTCCGTGAAGATCAGCATCAGGTATAAAAAAAAATCTTCTTTCTATCACCTTCTTTCATCTTCTTCCATCTTCTTCTGTAATTCTTTTCTTCTATCTTCTTTACTTGTAATCCATTCCCCATGGTAAATCCAGCAACGGAAGTTGCCTCGTCATCTTCTTGATCTAAAATGAGACGGAACCGGCCTTATATAGGGCCTGTGGTGTCACATTTTATAGTCAGATGGTACAGCTCCAATCCGATTGGTTTCCACCGCTATGGTAGTGAAGGGTTTAACTCCTCCCGCAAACTTACTGGCAGGCCTAACCACCAACCCTGGGGCAACTACCCCCTTCATACACCCTCTCTGCCCCAATAAACAGGCTATTGAAGTTGAACCCCTTCATTTATTTATTTATAAAATGATTTACCAGGAAGTAATACATTGGGAGTTAACTCTCGTTTTCAAGTATGTCATGGGCATACAGTCAAAAATGTCAAATAATACATGTTACAAATACAGTTACATAAATGAACAGGGTATACATTATATACAATACTGTACATTGCATGCACAGTTAAAGAAGATGTACAGTATATTATAGGCTTACAGTATGTAACAGTTATAGACTAGATTAAAATGTTCGACAGCCTTAGTTTTGAAAGAACTTAAACTGGTGGTGGATGTGAGAGTCTCCGGTAGGTTGTTCCAGTTTTGGGGTGCACGATAAGAGAAGGAGAGCAGCTGGATACTTTGTTGAGCCTTGGGACCATGAACAGTCTTTTGGAGTCTGATCTCAGATGATAAGTGCTACATGTGGTAGGGGTGAGGAGCTTGTTCAAATAGATGTGTAGCTTGCCCAGAAAGTATTTGAAGGCAAGACAGGAAAGGTGAACTTTGCGCCTAGGCTCAAGTGCTTGCCGCTAAGGTAATGAAGTTGTTTTTATAATAATTTTAATACTAGTGTACATGAGCACGGGGTCTCTGGTGCAGACCCGTGTAGAGTTCAGGTCCGGGGACCCCCTGCTTCCCCAGATACAGGCCCCGTTATGGGGTGCCGGTATCTCCTATGCATTTAAATGTCCCGTATCACGTGACTGGAACATTTACATACATAGGAGATACCGACACCCCATAACAGGGCCTGTATCTCGGGAAGCAGGGGGTCCCCGGACCTGAAATCAAGGCGGTTCTGCTCCAGAGCCCCCTGCTCATGTACACTAGTATTAACATTTTTATATAAACCCTGCGATCGCTGGCGAGATGTGTGCAGGGAGAGGCAGCTCTCTCAGTGCAGCTCTCTATGCAGCTGGGCATGATCGAAGCAGATTGCATGGGTGAGAACTTTTGAGGGAGGCTGAGATCACATCGCTGCTCATCGTAAGGTTTGGTAATTTTGCTATCACATGGCTTCAGGGTCTTTCTGAATACCGTGATAATTAAACTGACAAAACCACAGCGGTAACATGTGGAACAAGATATTATATGAAAGCTACTAGAATTGGCTCCTCTGTCTCTGAGGAGGGGGTAGGGGGCAGAATGGGTTGCTGTGGGAGGGATTGTAGCAGAGATTGAGAAGCTACTGTATGATATGTAGCTTGTACAATAGGTGAGGAGTTTGAGGACATGATGTGATCATTCGTGAGACAACGTTTTTTTGCTGTCTTTGTGGTTGTAGTGTGAGTGAAGGAGGTACTAATGACACTAATGATAGTAATCAATAACTCTGTTAGGAGCAAGCAGCCATGGCATTGGCCCCCACCACAAATACTAGCAGTAGTGCTGCTCCTCATTAGAGGAGTACGTTAAAAAGCAGAAATGACTCTGAAGTGCTCAATACTGCCTGGCATTAGAAATGCATGAAAACGGAAGATGTTAGGTAGAACTATTACCAGTTTTATGAGAGGAGCATGCAGCTAATTCATCAGGTTAAATTTAGAGGATTGGAAATTGTTTCAAACTCAGTTAGAGGAGGAGATAGACTATTTCCTCCAGCAAAGAGTACAGTAATGGATATTCAGTCTCCAAACACAGATTCAATTAGGGCATAATGATATGGCTTAATTGTTTTTTTTTTTTAATATTAAAATGTTATGAACTAATTGTAAATTGCAATTGCTATTTTTATTACTTTCAATATTTAAGAGATATATTTTCTGTGTTTTTATTATTAATTTTTATATGTGTATTTTTACATGCTCTTAGATGAGCTCCATTTTTTAATCATATGATTAATTAAAAGATAACATAGCTAATACATTTACTATATAATATGATATTTTACTTTTCTTTCTGATGTTTTACTTTTCCATCTGTCGTATAAGGGGGAGAGAGAGGGTTCAAGGACATACAGTACTTATTTAAGTACAATTATTTGCATGTGAAGAAAAACTCTTATTACAGAATACAGTACAGTGTGTATTTGTGTGACTGCTGCTGCTGCAGCAGGATCACATAGTGAGAGATAAAATCTGTAAGAAATTAGAGAATGACAGACAAGCTGCTGTTGATAAACTGACAGCTGGTGTACCCTGCTTATATGGCATATTGGTAATACCACCATGGTACACATGGACACCTTCGCAGGTTCAAAATCTGATATATCCCAAACCAAGTCACTTTCTTGTCTGCTCGTGTCACTTTCTCCCCTCCATCCAGACTTACTGTTGATTATTCCTCCAGGAAACCACATAGGATTCCCCACAACTAGATGCATTGCCCATTGGGATTTACACAGCAGGGGTCCCTGTTTCTGAATGGGACTCTCGCTGTGTTAGTCCTACTGGGCTACACCAGTCTGGAAGACATGCGCAGTGAGAGCAGACAGAATCAGTCACTCTCTCTGCGCACCTCTAAGAGGCGATTGGCAGCTTTCATTTTATTTAAATAACATAGGATTGAAGCAGGAGGGTCTCCGGAGCGGAACTGCAATAATTTCAGCACCGGGGACCCCCTGCTTCCCGAGTCACAGACTACCTTACAGTAAATAATACTGTACTTACACCTGCCATGATGAAGGCCATCTTCATCTTCGGCCTCTGAGTCCTCTTCGTCTTCAGTGGGCACCGACAGAAAAAAAAAAAAAACGAACTACTGGCCTGTAACCCCTTAATCACCTTAGCAGCAATTTGCCCCCAGCTATACACTTTGCCGTGAGCGCACCTCGTTTGGTCCACGGTTCATCAACACGTGTTGTGGAAGGTTGTAGGTAAAGTTGGCTGCATCTGTATCACTCTTTCCCCAAGTTTAATCTCCATTCCTCTTACTTTTTACCCCATGTCGCTCTCTTCACTCTCCCCCCTCACCCCCCCCCCCCCAAATGACACTTGGTCTGTGTGTGTGTGTGTGTGTGTGTGTGTGTGTGTGTGTGTGTGTGTGTGTGTGTGTGTGTGTGTGTGTGTGTGTGTGTGTGTGTGTGTGTGTGTGTGTGTGTGTGTGTGTGTGTGTGTGTGTGTGTGTGTGTGTGTGTGGTGTGTGTGTGTGTGTGTGTGTGTGTGTGTGTGTGTGTGTGTACAGTATGTATACATATAGGCTTCTGGGGGGGATTGCTGGTTTAAATATTTGGAAGAAGATCTACATAAAATCACTGAGAATTGTAAGGGGGAAAGTCCTACAGATTAATTTTTTTTCAAAAAGAGATAGTACATCTATGAAACTGGTAATATTTTTAACTGGTCTGCTATCAAATCATCTATCCCTAAGTCTGGAGAGAAAATCAAAAACAGTTTGGAATACAAATGGATAAAAGCATTGAAATAGCATTAAAGATATAGAAGTAAACAGTTTTTTAGATGTGAATTCTGTATATAAAATATTCCCTCTCCCCCAAAAATTTAAACAACCAACAAAAAATGTTCTTACAAGGGAAATGGTCTCATAAAAACAGAAACTAATGAGTAGTTTAACAGTAGGTAATACATAAGTAGGTAACAGCAATCTACACAAGTCTGGTTTGTTTTTAAAGGTTACCTTAACCTGGGGCTACCGCAAAGCTAATCTGTGGCTCCCTGAGGTCCATGGATCTGATCAACGAAATTGTTTATCCACCATTTGACACAAAATTGCCACAGTATCAGGGCTTGCTCCTGCTGCCAATAGAAAGTAGCAATCTCAACAGGAGAAAACATTGTGACTTCCTATTAGTCACCTCACAGCCATGTTTGTATTTTTTTTGTGAGTGAAAATAGGGGGACCATGGATGAGCTCTGAGGGACCCCATCGGTTCAGGCAAATCTGAAAACAAAATAATTGTGGGGGGGGGGGGGGGAGAGGGGAATTGCTGCTTAAAGAGAAGCATTGACAAAACAATTTTCTCAGGTGAATGAGTGTAGGGGTCAGCAAACACAGGGAAAGGGACAGGATATTAAACAGATTCGGGGCATTAAAGACATGGGTAAAGAATATTAAGAAACATGAAGGAGGTTAAAGGAGTTAATATATTCTTCTTTACTCCTGATGTTTACCAGCAAGGAGTGTGTGCTGGTATCATTGGAGAAAGCAATTTAGACTTTGATTGTAAGCTCCCGTGTGTGTGTGTGTGTGTGTGTGTGTGTGTGTGTGTGTGTGTGTGTGTGTGTGTGTGTGTGTGTGTGTGTGTGTGTGTGTGTGTGTGTGTGTGTGTGTGTGTGTGTGTGTGTGTGTGTGTGTGTGTGTGTGTGTGTGTGTTTGTGTGTGTACCTAGGCCCCATTACTTTACTCCAAATATAAAAATACATTCAAGTTTTCAATCATTTTGCACAATTGTAAATAGGCTAACACATCTGCCAGAATCTATTTCCTAAAATCAAAGGAACCAATAAGAAGATCTGAGTTAATGTAAGGTCAAATAATAATATATGCAATTAATCTTTCTCATAATATACTGACTGAATGGAAAGAACCTTACTTGAAAGACTACTTTCTTTTTCTTCCTCCTATCACATTTGCCCATTCAATCACCAAGCTACAAGGAATTTAAAATCTTCAAAGAAGAAAAGATCTGTGACAGAACGTGAAACAGATGCTAGAAAACTTAAAATGTACTTCTTCTGCTGTCCATGCATTGAAATGACTATTAGAAGAAATATTAGAAAAAACGAAGACATACAGAGTATGAAAAGCAATGGATAATGAATGAAAAAAAAATAAAAGTTTTATATTTTATAAAGTGAAGTGTCTATATAAATAAAACTGTGCAAGGATATGTAACACCCTTCCCTCCCTCCCCCCCCCCCAGGGAGATTTTCATACACAGGGCGTTATGGTGCTAACCTGCAGATTCACAGAAAGCCTGAGCCACCCCTCATAGGTAGCTTGGGGGTGCTCAGTGCAGCACCTCCATCCATGGGGATCCCGGCATAGACAGGATAGCTCCTCATGGGAAGATATATGTACAGTTGTGTGAAAAAGAAAGTACACCCTCTTTGAATTCTATGGTTTTACATATCAGGACATAATAACAATCATCTGTTCCTTAGCAGGTCTTAAAATTAGGTCAATACAACCTCAAATGAACAACAACAAATGACATATTACAGTACATTGTGTCATGATTTATTTAACAAAAATAATGCTTTGGCCAAAGGGTTAAACTAAATGACCCTTTTTTACAAGAGATATATAGGTATTGCACTGTGTATTTTTGTCACATTGGAAGTAGCTTTGGGCATTTTTGTTTTTTGTTGTGACAGGTTCAATACCAGAACCATCCTGCCCCTAATTATAGAGATAAATAAGGATTTTAATCAGTTAGTGTTTAGGACCTGCGATATTATGGTCATGCCTTGAAATTTGCTTGCAGGCTTATACGCTTTGGCCATAGGGTTAACTAAATGGCCCTTATATCAAGAGATATATAGGTATGTATCTGTGTATTTTTGTCACATTGGATTTTGCTCTGGACTTCTTTGTTTCTTATTTTATACAATTAGCCATACCCAGTAGCACTCCTTTTGACACATATATACATATATATATATATATATATATATATATATATATATATATATATATATATATATATATATATATATATATATATATTTATATATATATATATAATGTGGTAATGTGGGGGGTGGGGGGTTCTGAGAGCTTGCTGGGTATCTGTGTGTTTGTTTACTTTGTCCAGCTGGTCTCAGCTGTTTTGGAGGTTAGTAGCTCCTCCCACCCATGGTTTAAAGCTCGCCCCTCTCCACTATCAAGTAAACAGGTTTTCTTTTCATGCAGCTGGTTGTGACAGGTTCAATTCCAGGACCATCCTTCCCCTAATTATAGAGGTAAATAAGGATTTTAATCAGTTAGTGTTTAGATCCTGCGATATTATGGTCATGCCTTGAAAGTGGCTCACAGGCTTATACGCTTTGGTCAAAGGGTTAACTAAATAACCCATTTTTCAAGAGATATATATAGGTATTTCACTGTGTATTTTTGTCACATTGGATGTTGCTCTGGACTGCTTTGTTTCTTGTTTTATACAATTTGCCACACCCAGAAGCATTCCTTATATATATATAGTAGTAATTTGGAGGGGTTCTGAGAGCTTGCTGGGTATCTGTGTGTTTGTTCCCCTGGGCTCGGGACACACCAGCGCTTCCACCGCCATAGGGTGAGTCATGTTAGTATTAAGTTGGGGTATGTCCATTCACACCTTGATCACTCCATCTATAGGGTAATCCTGGCTGCTGAAGCCCCAATAAGGCAGTGTAAATCCCTTCAATCAGTATCTGGACCAGTGATGTGGGACCGATTCTACTTGAGAGGTCGGCTCGGGGCTCCTTTTTGGGGTCAGAAGGTGTCGCACTCTTCCGGCCACCAGACGACTGATTCTTTGGTTGAGTAGCAAAAGTCAGTGCCACTGACTTAGTAGTTACCTTCTGAGGGCAATCCTTTCTCATGTAATCCTCTTTCTCAAACTCATAGCAGCGAAGAGTGCTTTCGTGTCACAGATTGAAAAGAGAGGCCAGTCTCCTGGACACCCGAAGAGTACGAAGGGCTTGCCGATGACGCTCCTGTGCCGTAGCTTCTCCTTGCAGCGGCTACCTTGGATAGGCTGCTGGCTGCCTGCGGGGGAATTTTTACTTCCCCGCAGCACACGTTCACCCGCTATTGCTTGTAAAAAGCCAGGTGAAGTGGGGGTTCCCGCGCAGGAGCCACAGGAGGGCAAGATGGAACCGGAGAGTTTATCTGAACTGATGTCTCTTTGCAGAATTCTCCAAGGGACCCACTATATCCCTAGAAATCCATTAAAACTGAACCTCAATAATGGGCGTATAAATTAACAAAGCCCTCAAGCGTAGTCTGGGGCTGTCAACTGACACTCTGGACAGGAGTAACAGAACCTTTTTACTATATTATGTATCCCTTGCCAGTAACCCATTTTAAGGTATCTCTGCTATGTTTTTTTCACTTCAGGATGACCACCCAATAACTGAGAGTGTGCCAACTCTAGAACTTTTCTTACCAAAGAACTGGGCACAACAATTTTTTTTACTTCTTTGTTCTCCTTTTGGTTCACATGGTACAACAAATTATTTTTAATAAGAAAATAGGGATAGGAGTTCTTTGTTGTCCCTTCTACCGGGATTCCATAAACTTATACAGCTTGGCTAAACCCATTTTGCAACTGGCCTGTTCTCATTCAAAATCACTTGACGGAAATTTGTAGACTTTCAAAACCCTCCTTTTCTGGAGGTAGGCCGGTTAAATATAAGGGTAACTCAGTCTCCTTAGGGTCAACAAGCCCTGTATCTGATGACTCCTCATCCTCTGTTCCCCCTCTGCCAGGGATATTGACCAGTGCTAACTGGGTATGGGTTGGGCCTCATTTTTTTTCCCTTCCTGCATTCCCGTTTATATTTTGGGGGTTTAGACACCTCATAGAACAACTCAGGTTCTGTAAACAGAAAAATATAATCAGGAGTGGGAGCATTTAAGGCTAGTTGTCCCTGGATCAGGGTATCAAAAGCTGGAAAACAACATCCTTAAACTATGGAATAGGGAAACTTTAGTACAATTGCTGCCATAGTTTGGACAATTTGCCCCTCGTCCTTTACTTTTATTGGAATCTTGACATATGGATGTGTACACCCATGATCACATAATACACATGGCAGTGGGTAATAATATGCGCTGCCACCCCACACTCGGAACAACTGGACCAAATTGGTTTTGAAAGCCTCTCAGCGGTTCTATCATTATCTGGGTTTTCTTATGCTCCCTCAAACCATGCAGCCGACCGTTGGTTTTTGTTCCAGTGCTGGCTTTTACAATATGCTTTCTGGGCCCCTCCCAGTAGAAAAGGCCACTATAATACCAGCCCATTGGGAGCAGTCCCAACCTTCACGGTTAGCTATTCACTCAAAGGATCGGAGGAATTCCTCAATGTCATCCTGCGATATCATCTGTAGGTATAGGTTTGCCGGGTGGGCAATACCTTTGCAATACTGGTCATGTCCATAGTAATCTGAGCCACAAAATGTCATCCAAAAATGGTCATATTTTGTCCTAGGTATGCAAATAAAAATACCACTTGTGTGCACATTTACATGTCTCAGACAGGTCTACAACCCTGACTTTCCCATTATCTCTTAGCATACAATGCTTCCAATGCAGCCAAGGATTCTGGGTAATGACATACAAATGCGCACTCACAGTAACCAACTTCATACTGATGAGACGCAAAAGGTGGACCTGATGGAGTTTCCCTAGAGCTGCTCCCCTCTGCACAGAACCAGCCTGCTAAGGGTTAACATTTGCTTGTACTACATGGAATGTCAAACCCACCCACTGGAATGTTAATGAGTCAAAAGGACAAAGGACTTTGAATTCACAGCTTAATTCAATCTAAACCCCTTCAGTGCACATCTGCGTCACCTCAAAGGAGGACGGACACCTGATAGGGTTCCTCAAAAGTTGCTCCCCGCTGTACAGGAACAGTGTGTAAGGGTTAACATTTGCTTGTACTATGTAGAATGTCAACCCCACCCACTGGAATGTTAATGAGCCAAGAGGGCAAAGGACTTTGAATTCACAGCTGCATTCAATGTGAACCCCTTCAGTGCATATCTGCGTTGCGCCAAAGGTGGACAGCCTTTGGTGCAGCCAAAGAGCAGCTAAAGGGTGTGAGCCGTTTGCTGCCATTCGCTCATATTTGGTGATGTTAAAGTTTCTCTATTTCAATTTGAAACTCACTAGCCCTACTATCCCCTGTACACAATTTTCCAACTCTATCTGTCCTTGAAATTTCTGTGAATTTATTGTATAACCTCTGTTCTTTTAATGTAACCATACAGTATATTGTTATAACTCTGTGCCCAGGACATACTTGAAAATGAAGGTAACTTTCAATGTATTACTTCCGGGTAAAACATTTTTATAATAAATAAAATAAATAAATAAAAGGTTAAAAAGCTGTCTGTGAGTAGCACTTCTTTAACCAAGGCTGTACGGCAAAACATTTGTAATATAGTAGGCATAAGCTTATAGAGGTCCATGTTAAAATGGACAATAAGCAAAAAGTGGCAAAGAGAGAGAGGTGAGGGGGGAGAGAGGGGTGAGGGTAGGGGGAGGAGGAGTTGAGGGGGGAAAGAGATGAGGGGGGAGATGTGGGGGGGTGGGGGGTGGACGGGGTAAGATTGGAAGGGAAGAGGTGTGTTAAGGGGAGATTGGTAAGAGATGTTGGGGGACAGTTATTTTAACAACAAACTAAATAAAAACCAGATAAAAGTTACCTTAGCAGAAGCTATACAAGTTGTGGAAGAAATATTACTTTGTTGCAAGTAACAAAGTTACTAGTTAGGACCCCCAGCTTCTGACCGCAGTAGCACATTGTGAGAGAGCCTGCATATTCTGCTGTGCTCTGTGAGAGGAGAGGAACGGAGATGAAGCTGGTGCTTGGACGGGAGAGGTAATTACTGTTAGCCGTTTTAAATTTGGCAGGTTTTTTATTTCAAATTCTCAGTGCACTCCCCCTGTATCTCTGAAAGGGGTATTGGCAAGTTGCCAAAAATTCTAACCAATCAGAGAGCAGGGATTTCAATAATGCCCGGAATTTTACAGCTTTAGCCTATAATATAAAATATTAGGTGTTCTACCTTCTCATTTAAAACCAGAGACAGAACATGAAACACAGACAGAGCACAGTGCTACATCCATTAACACAGATACACGGCACAGTGCCTATATATACATATAAAGATATATTTTGAATAAAATGGTCTTTTAGTTTAACCCTTTGGCCAAAGTGTTATAAGCCCTTGAGCTCCTCCAAGGCAGACCACATCTCAAGGGTCCTAACACTAAAATAAATTCTTAATAACCTGTACATTACCAGGAAGAATTATTTATAATAAATCTGTCAAAATTAGTTGCATAGTTCTAAGTCTGATTGAAGCTCTTATTAACCAGGAAAAGCACTCTGTATTAGATTTGTCACAATCAAACTGTATGCAGGTTCCCATGAGTGTGGAGGTGAAGTGGAGTGAGCTTTTAAACATTTAAAAGTGGGAGAGAGTGAGCTTCAAATTTTTGAATGTAGAATTATCTGTACAACCAAGGTAAATTCATTGTCATGATATTTTTATGGGTAAAATATTGTTTATTGATTTTTTATGTAAAATAACGTACATTTTCAGCATGTTTAAATCATTTAAAAATGTTGGTTTGTAATTAGAATTTTATCTGAAATCCAAAAATTCTAAGAAAAAACATACGGATAATGTAGACATGTACAATGGGAACTGTTTATTATAAAAAGGAAAGTCTATCTTAACAGCATTTGAAGAATTTACAAGAATTGGTTGATTCAAGAAAAAATCATTCTACGCTAAAAATACTGCGTTAGAACAAAAATATATCAACAGTACAACACAATCTGGTGTGCTCATAAAGTCTCTGACATAAATCAAACAATCAATGATTATGCTGAGGCACAACTTGAAGCAAAAAAATTACCATTTCATAGAAATATATATATATAAAATAAAGAGAAGAACGAAAGAAAGAACATCCCCTGCAACGTTTCATATCGACTCTATCCCCTTTTTGAAACTTACTGTAGTACAGTATTCTGTATGTGGGAAGCACTTCCTGTTCAACTTTTAGAAACAGATCAGTTTACACTGATTTTAAAAGCCAAAGCATTAGAAATATTTTACAATGAATAGGTGTCACACTCTAATAGGTCTGATGCATAGGTCCATTAAGCACTGTTACTGTATACCAAAAGGAACAAGTATCGATTTATCATTCTCACAGGGGCATGTAAAATATAAGGAAAGTTAGCAACATTGAGGTTTCAAAAGTTGTACGTATTGTAGTTTAAGATACTGTATTGACTCATATTAGTCAATTTCATGGTATCACAGAAAGCAATTAGTGTGTTGCTTCTTGAATAATTTGTTAATATATTGATAATAAAACCTTTTAAGGCATACAATTAAATAGTTGTTGCATAGCCTTTGCATATGTACTGACAACAGATCTTGTAGCACCTTCTGGAAGAGGATGAAGGTGAACTAAGAACAGATGTGCTTTTTTTTAATTGATTAATCATAAGTATTTGTAAACAATGTTTAAAAATAGAAAGAAAATATTTATAAACATAGTTAAGAGGGTTTTACAATCTTTATGTATTTACTTTTGGTGATCCTCAAATTCTGAAGGTTTTCGTTGACATCTTGACAGAGGATATTGAAAAAGTGAGAATACATACTTTTACAGATCATTTTAAAAAATGAGACGCGAGTGGATCTCAAAAAATGGCAAAAAATTCAATTTAATTAAAAAATATCTGAAGATAAAGGGGAAATATTATGGGGGTGGGGTTTAAAAGTACAACATCAAGCTGAAAATATGCATTAAATGCTTAATTAGAATTGTTATTGTACTGTAATATAAAATGGACCATTTAAAAAAAGCTTTCTTTAATTACTTGATTCAGCCTTCACAGATGTTTAATCAATGAAATAACTACTTTTTTTTTAAAGGTATCAATTCCTACATGACCTACTTTCTACATTTCATGACTGGGGTTAACCAGACTACTAGTGATCTGTCATCACACAAAACACAGAATATAATAAACTATCGTTTATTTGGCCGCAGCCAACAGAAAAAATCAAGAAGGATGAGCAATGAAAAGTCAAACAAATACCAAGACAACACATAAATGTTGAAAAGGTATATTGAATCCAATACAACATTGCAGTCAAGTCATAATGAAAGACTCAAATGATCACAAAAGTAAACATACAACGTGTACAGTATATGGAAATAATTTAATACAATATCAAAAAGCAATATAAAGGTAAAACACCTTTCAACAAATCATAGAAAAAAGAGTATGCTAACACCCATGTGATTGCGACTTTGGTGTAGCGATTTGAGGAGGATTTAGGGTCTATCACCTGTACAACATTCAAGTCACTAGATGCCTTAGGTTTATCAACTCAATACAGTTCTTATGGAAATCCTTTTAGGAAGTGTGGGATGTGACTCATTATAAATATACTTTGCAAGCCTTTAGAAGATCTCTTAGCCAGATACTTCAGGTGTGCTCCTTTTTCATCATAGGCATGTCTCGCTACATTATTTGGTTTGAAGGGAAATATATACACAACTGAAGACACTACTAAAATGGAACTCCCCCTCCTCAATTTTGTAGTACCAACCAGAAGACAGATTTTGGTGTGTGTATTAGATTTAGGATAAACCAATTGTGGAAATCTGCAGATCGAATTCAGACAGGGTTTCCCATCTCTAGCAACGAGTAGGTACTGCAGATAAGTCTGGTAAAGAGAAGCAACACAAGGCACCTCAGATTTGTTAATGTTTCGACCTATAGGTCTTTCTCAAGTGAATAAGTGCCACTTATTCACTTGAGAAAGACCAATAGGTCAAAACGTCATACAGCTATTGGCTTTAATAAATTAGACCAACAAATCTGAAGTGCCTTGTGTTGCTTCTCTTTACCATGTTCATTGGATTACTTGCAGACTATCCCTGAACACAAGAGCACCAGTAACTGTTTTGTTTTTGTATTTATGGTGTGCAGCATTTGTCATTACTTTTGCTGCAAATAAGCCTCCCAGTCTCCAATGTTGGTTTCTTCAAATGCCCGTACTATCTGCTTAAGGGTGCCCTTAAACCTCGCGCACAGTCCATTAATCTGGAGATGGTAGGGGGCAGGGCGGTGTTGATTATCCCCAAACTTATCCCAGAGACATTGAAGCAGTTCAGAAATTAACTGCGTACCCTGATCGGCGACGATCTCACTTGGGAAACCTACAGTACCCTAGAGAAAATATTGATGAATGCTTCCAGTACCTTCTGGACTTTGATCAAGGAGGGAGCTACAGCCTCAGGTACCTAGTGGTAAAGTCCACCATGGTAAATATGTACCTCTTCCCTGACCAGCCCTGGTTCATAAGAGGCTCCACAATATCCACTGTCTCCCACTTGAAGGGTCATCCGATCACCAGTAATGGCCTTAAGGGGGCCTTCGCCCAATCATCATACCTGCATACTCACTGGCAAGTGTCACAGGAGTAGAAGAAGGTTGCTACCATCTGCGCCACTCGCAGCCAGTAAACATTCTGGTCAAGGCAGATTTTCATGTGAGTCACCTCGTAATGATCGGATAACCAGATCTTGTGGGCCAAATACAGGGGCTGGGCCTTGTATGCTTAAATTGTGACCAATTGATGTGTCACTGTCCAGGATCTATCCAGAGTATTGATCATTTGTTCCCAATATAGGAGCTCATGCTTCGACAGGAGCCTACCTACCCAAGGCTCAGGGGCAGCATGGACACTGCTCAGTCGAATGCCCTCTAAGTTCAGGTCAGCCCACTAAACCTTTTACTCCATACCCCGATCCCTATACGCACAGTCAGGAATGAGGATATCAGTCAGGTCAGGCTCTCCCCATCTTACCTCTCTGGTCTCCTCTGGCATATCATGTTGGGGTTGCTCCGTAACCCTGGGAGCTTCCTCACTCTCATATGGTGGGGCAGCCAGAGCCTCTTCACTGGGGGATTCCAAAGTTTTTCTTTGGGTGACCAGGGCGGCATAATAACATACATGTTGTCCTAGGTCATTGACCAGCAACACATCATTGTACAAGCCATTAAGTACTCCAAAGGCATGGTAACCTCTGTCTTCTCCCCAATCTAAGAACACACAAACCAAATGGATGGTGAGCCGTGCTCCAACAGCCATACGCACATCTGCTTCTTTTGGACAAAGTCGGGGTGCACTAGGCCTGATGTAAAGTAGACCGGCAGCTGGTGTAGAGCCCACAGTCATCAAATGGATGTGGATCATCTGGTTGTCGCTCTGGGCCGTACCCACAAGGATGATGGGGTGCTCCAGATTGGATCTTTCTGGAGTAGGATGTGCTCTTTCTGCAACCATCGTCTCTGATCGGGGGTCCCAATTTGTGTCAAGATTTTGGCGAGCTTTTTCCCGAAAATTGGGTATTTCACTACAATTCTTCTCGGGATACCACCCACAGACCAATGGGCAGACGGAGAGGGCCAACCAAAACCTGGAACAATACCTCAGATGTTTTATAACCGATACACAGGATGACTGGGTGGATCTGCTTCCTTTGGCCGAGTTTGCTCTTAACTCCCTTCGCAATGACTCCACTCAGGAATCTCCCTTCTTCATAAATTGTGGATTTCATCCTTCCCGTTTACCGTTCTCCTCGCTATCCTCAGGAGTACCAGCGGTTGACAAGCGTATCTCCCGGCTGAAAGACTTATGGACTAGGATCCATGAGAACTTAAAGATGGCCACAGGGAGACAGAAACTCCAGGCAGATCGCCTTCGACGCCAGGTTCTGGAGTACGTCCCAGGAGACAGGGTTTGGCTTTCTTCCAGGAATATCCGACTAAAGGTTCCTACCATGAAGCTAGCACCCAAGTTCATTGGTCCCTTCCCCGTGGTCAGGAGGATTAATCCTGTGGCTTATCGCCTGTGTCTTCCACCCTCGATGAAGATACCTTCAGTCTTCCATGTATCTTTGCTTAAACCAGCATTTCAGTGTCCTCGCTTTTCTAAGACGACCTCTCCTCCACTTCCTCTTCTGATCCAAGGTCAACAGGAGTATGAGGTTCAGTATGTCCTGGATTCTAGGATTTCCAGAGGTGTAGTACAATACCTGGTCCACTGGAGGGGGTTCGGACCAGAAGAACGTTCATGGATTCCCCACCGGGATCTTCACGCACCTCGACTCGTCCAGGCTTTCCATCGTAAGAATCCCTCCAAGCCATGTCATGGACACACGGAGGTCGCCCCTAAAGGGGGGGGTACTGTCACGACCTGGGAGTCACGCCGTCTTCGGCGTGCTCCTCACTTACCCGCGGCTCCACCGGACTCTCCCGCGCCTCGCAGCGATCCTTCCTCCAGGCAGCCGGTCGCCATCTTGCCTAGACGCACGCGCGCACGCCAGCACTTCCCTTCTACTGTTGGGTCTGGGCATGTGCCCGGTCACGCGCTCGCAGGAACGGCCACACGGGGGCGCGCCCACATAGAGGAGCGTCAGCCTCTTAAAGGCATATCGCCCATTTGTAATGCTGCAATCAAATACATCCGTTCGCCTACTCCCTCCCCCAGGAGTTCCTCTGGACCTATCCCTGACTCAGTCTGGCCCATTCATACACCTCCACCTTGCTACTCGGCCATTGGACCCTCTTGCCTACAGTATATATACCCTGCAGCTTCATTAACTCATCGGCTGAGCAAAGAACCAGTTGTTCTCATCACTCTCTGCCTCCCTAGTCCTGTCTTGTCCTGTCTTGTTTTGCAGTCTTCCTCATGTACCGAACCGGCTTCCGCTACGTCTACCCACACCTCTGGCATCCCGAACTCGGCATACGGCAACACGACTCTCCGCACCTCTGGCATCCCGATCTCGGCAAACGGTAAACGATTACGTCCCTCTCTCTAACCCCGGATTTAGCAAACAGCACCCTCTACCATCCGTACCTCTCCTGCCTCGATCGGACTCCCAGACCACTCTACTCTCAAGACGTGCCCTCGTGGCTGTGGGTGGTGTTATATCCTATCCCACCTCAACACCGCGGTCCCGTCTAGTTTGTGGTGAGCACGTCCTGACACATCTATAACAAAGATGTTATATAAAAATTACAATTAACAGCAACTTTAATTAAGGTTCTGTCAACTACCTTTCTGACTACCTCAGGACTAATACAGAGGCTACATCCTCTAAATAAGGTTTTAGGTTGTGGGTTTTTACTACCACATTTTTTTCTGGGAAGGTACAATATACCATCAATTATATCATATAAGGACTACACCCCCAAAAATTGGAAAGAAGATCACTAATATTGGAAGAAACAATAGTTTTTCCATTTTTTTTATACAATGTTTGTTTATTGATAGAATATCTAGTTGGGTCTATCTAGACAATAGTCTGGATAATTATTCATGAATATACAGATGCAGCAGCCGTTATCTGAACATTTCACGATTTGTATTCCTGGGCATACCCAGGTCGTGCCGTATGATTTCTTCAAACTTTCCCGTGTTTACTAGTGTTTTTACTAGTGCCGGCGCTGGCACTTTGCTGGATTGGGATAGGTGTGACTGGTGTGATTGGCGGCATTCACGGCAGCGTTCACGGAAGAATAACGAGTGAATGCTACGTGGAATAAGGCACAATTCACGAAAACGGCTCCGTGAAATGTTTGGATAACGGCCGCTGCATCTGTAAAATATTGAGGAAGCTTAATCAAAGTTCAGGTTTACTTGACTAATCTTGTCTATGATTGTTGTATATTTTAAGAAATTGTCAAAAAAAATTTATTGAAGTATTCCTATGCTTTGTTCTTAGAAACTTCAGTACCTATACCTACCCAATAACACATTGTCTCAATTTGAAAGTTTATGCGGCAAGTATCTTCCAGTTATATAACGACAAGTTTGAGCTTAATTCTAATTCTTATATTCATAGAGCTTTGTTTATATAAATACTTGGTGTGCATGTTATTTATTTGATTGATGGCATAGCAATTTATATGTTTATTGTTAAAGGTTATTTCTCAAAGGAAAAGTTTTTTTCGTGTTTAAACTTATGTAGTTTGAAAGGCCTTTATGTTGTAAACCTCTGCCTAGTTTTTTATATGAAAAAAATATATTGAAAAGATAATAATATTTTAACTGGTGAAGAAAGAATATCCCAAAAAACATAAAACTCTTGAAGAATATTTTCTTTTAAAAATAATGATGTTCTCAAACACAGTTTAGCAAATATATTTGAGAGTGAACATTTTTATTCCATTTGACCTTTCAAGACTATATTTTATCTAATATTACTGATTCTACAAAACATTATGATCAGATCTTTTTTTATAAATCTTGTTAGGCATATGTTTACATCTAATGGTGTCGAGGACAATAGTTTAGAAGTCAAATATGTAATTATTAATAAAAAATGAAGTAAATATTTGCATTAGTGCTGGAACATCCTACTTTTAAATCAACCTAACTTGACATATCCTGATTTAGTGGCCAGCATTTGAATAGTCTACATACTTAAAATGCATGAACTTAATGCATAAAAAATGTCAGTAAGATTACCTTTATCCTTTGTCTTGCTGGGAAGGTCATTTTGAAAGACAACGTATACAGATAGATTGGATGAAACCTTTATTGAATCATTTTTAAAGTAAGAATTCAGTAGGGCATTCTGCTTGCTGTTTTTCAATAATTATATTAGAGAGGGGCACAACTTTCACAATTAGTTCTGCTGATTTTTCCTTGCTTCTTGGGTGCAGTTTGATCTGCAGAATGAAATCTGGAGGTGGATTGCTTCCTCTTACAGTAAGTATGTGGAATTCTAGAAATCGGCAAGCGGGCCCGGACTGCGAGGCTTCTGCGGAATCTATGGCTGGTATACACCGGAATCCGTTCCACAAATTACGCAGAGTCCGAAACCGAAAGTATTTATTTTTCCACTCCCTCTTCTTGCCTGTTTGTTACACAGTTTCTGGTGAGGGAAGGGGGTGGGTGTGTGGACTGGGCATTGTGGAGCAGAGAGAGAAATAGAAAAAGAGAAGGCTGAAAGATAATTTTTTAATTTTATGTAGAGACAGAGAAATATAGAGTTTTTTATACTGTATATATATATTGTGATGTATCAGTCATAATGCAGGATTTTATGTCCCAGATCAAAGGCAGGAAACTTAGAGTTTGGTGCACAGGGGCTTTATTTAAGGGTACAAATCAGGAACAAAACATAAACAAATAACCTAACTTTGGGGAGTGCTGACTTATACATCTTAGTTGCTGACTAACTGTGGGAGAGCTAGGCTCTTTCCCCACCTTGCACCCTGTACCTGTGGACAGGCAGCAGCTCGCCTTGCAGTCTCTCACAGGGCTGTCTATGTATGTGTGCATTCAGATTAACACAGTAGCAGCAGCAGGTCTTTGTCTGTCTTGCCTTTTACCTTGAAGCTCATTAATTAAGGCTCAGGTAAGAGGGAAGGGAACACACCCTAGAAGTTGCTGGGTCCTATGTACATCCCCTCAAACACCTTCTGCTTGAGCATATCACAATATATATTATTTTATTTATTTATTTATTTTATGAGTGGTGGCAACTAGGGAAGGAAGGGCTCCGCCCGTGCCCCTCCTGTGAGACTGAGGAATTTTTCCTTAGGTTCAGTTGGCAGTGAGGACGGAAAAGTAGTCAGCATACCCCCTCCCTCCAAGGTCACTGTATAAACCTCTTGGCACTCTTGTGCCCGCTATAGATCAACTAGGACCTGGGACATGAGGAATACGTCATCACAACTGCCCGCATGTCGAGCTCTCACAGTACTCAGGGCGCAATGGCCAATGAGTATAGTTTCCCAGATGACATTCCCACGACCAAATGCATTTGGAGAAAACACACAAATTGGGGACCAAAGCCGATTGCTTGCATGGTCTATTTCAGGTAACAGTGATCCACCAAGTCAAACGCCATCTCCTGATCCAGGGACAGAAGGTGAGTGACAGACCAGTCCTCTGCACATAGTGGAGCAGTTTCTGGATCAGAAAGATATTGTCATGAATTATCCTGTCCCGGATTGATCCCTGATCCCGGACTGGCTGGATTGAATAACCCCTTTCGGCATAGCTTGAGAATCAGCTAGACTGCTTTGGCTATGCTTTTATAGTCCATTCTGAGCAGCGACACCGGTCGCCATTTGGAGATGTGGCGAGATCACCTTTCTTCGACATCAGAGAAAGAACTGCCTGCTAGCATGAAAAACCCATCTTACTGCTCTTGATGGCTTCTGCCAGCACCTCAGTAAAATGTTAAAGTGCAGACAGATGGCTGAAGGCAAAGCTGTTATGAGTACCACTGTCACAGACGCACAAATGTGATCCGTGAATGGCACCAGACTAATGGCACTTGACTGGGCTTGCAAATTTCCATTCTGCAAAAAGGAAAACATCTGGAGCCTGGAATTCCAGTCCCTACAGCCTATCACATAGAGCATACTTTCAGTATGAGCAATGCTATTGTCAGTCATGTAGTATGTCCTGTGCTTCCCTCAAGTGCTAAGGTTGAATCATGAGTAGCTTTGTGGACTCAAAACAAGTGCCCATGCAGATCTGCTCATTTACAGATGCAGCGGACGTTATTCGAACATTTCACGGAGCCGTTTTCGTGTGCTCTGCTGTATTCCACACGGGAATTCACGCGACCAATTACACCAGGCACACGTGTTTATCGCGGTTGCTTTGTTTGAATTTCATGGATTCTGTTTCTTTGGGTGCAGTTCTTCGCGTATCCGTGGCAGAAATGAATTAATTGTAATGTGTACAGTACTGTGCTAATGTGTAAATTTCAGGTGTTTAAAAAACAGAACACTAAAATGCCATTTTCTGCACTCGCGTCTAAAGGCGGTATTGGTTGTAAGAAATCACGCGCCATGACATGGGTATTTCGAGGTATACAATGCGTGAAATGTTCGAATAACGGCCGCTGCATCTGTAGGTAAAATGAATAAAATGATCAAAACAAGATTTATTTAGCACACAAGTAAAATTGGGAAGAAGAGCCTATATTCACACAGCATTTTAAAATATTCAGACATCCTATATCCTGTTTGAAAATCATGGGAATAGAGCAAATGCAATGGGGCCTATTCTAGTACAGTAGCTCTGAAGTTTTCATTGCCAAATTGAAGGGTTTGGCATGTTGAGAAGTAGCGGAATTACATTTAAGAATTATTTTTCTCTATGGCAAATCGCATCTTCTAAACTGCTTCCATAAAAAGTGACAAACTGAATGGTTTAAAAGCCAAATTGCCCGGATTGTACTTACTTCTGCAGCAGAATGACCTGAGGTAGTGGTAACTCCCTCCGCTGTCTGACACAGGGGTTTTGCTCTCCATGCCAAACCCATATTTTAGGCTTTGGATGTAGGTCACAATACCAATCTTGTCACCCTTGAGGTGGAGTGAAATAAATGTGTGTTTTAGAAGCGGTTTGCATAACGGAGCTACCGAATTGCAGATGCTATAAAGTGCTGTTTAGAAGTGGATTGACGCATTTCAGAACTATGAGAATTGACCCCTCAGAACTATATCATGTTTGAGCAAGGATATCACCTCGTTACACAGAGAAGCATTTTGTTTGGATATTAACCTTACAAACAGTGTATCCAAGAGGGTTAAATGATAACCTACAGCTAGGATGCTAGTAGAGAATTTTGGTTTTACCACAGATTTGATACCCTTCGCTGCTGTATTGAGATAGTGTGTGTCATTATCTTAACAGAATATTCTTTACAGTCTTTGTTTCCCCACACGCTTATCTCATCAATTGGGAATTTAAGAAGATTTAATTATATTCTGCTCTATAAAAAAAGTTCTATTCATACCATGAAGTATATAGTAGAATTACCACAGACAAAATGAGAAATATATGTCTCAATATTAATATTGTGTTGACACAATATTAATTTTATGAAATAGATGAATGCGCTCCAAATACTAACACTAAAACAAAATGTGACCAAAAACTGTCAAAAAAAGTACAAGTGACACAATGAAGTGAAAAAATAAAAATAAAAAACAAAGGCTAGCTTTCCCTGTAGTTCGGGTAAGTCTCTCATCCACAGGGAGAAGAAAAGTCCAATGAAAATTTTAAATAAAAAAAACTATTTTAATTTGCACTATTTTGTGTCTATGGTCCATAGAGGAGAAGATCCAATCTCTCCTCTCCCTCTTCACTGGTCTCGGAGCTCTCCCTGGCCTCCACTCCACTGTGCTTGATGAGGTCACTGAGGGGGCGATCAGATCGCACATTTGGCGTGAAGGGACAGGTATACACCTGGTGTTTAGGTCATTTGTATTAGTATAAATATTCACTGTGTTATAACTTTAATTATGCCATATATTTGAAAAAGGCTGCTATGCCAGCCATAACGTTGATCATTTTTAGTTAATACAGCTCAACCCCCTTATAACGCTGTGCTTTGTGTCCAAAGAATCACATCGCGTTATAAGCGTATCGCATTAGAAATAATGTACAATTGTATGCATTGTACAATAAAGTATTTAAGATACCAATAATCGTGTTGTAAAGTATTCATAAATACAAAAATTGGGAGCCCCCTGCTTGCATCGCGTTATAAGCGACTTCGCGTTATAACTGATCGCGTTATAACGGGGTTGAGCGTATAAATTTATTGCCATGAAATCGACAAGTGCACTTCCGCTTCTATTTACCCTGTTCAGTCTCATGCCAGACTCAGCAGCTTTCTTGGACTCCTGGGCTGGGAGTCCCTATTTTGGGACTTTAAAGGGGATTCTTCAAAGCCTGAAATGGACACAGCAATGTCACTAGTTGACACAAGCTGCTGGATGCAGCATCCAGAAGTTTCATTTCATGTCCTCTGTTGTGAGAGCATCTATTTCTTCTCTCCTATGGTGAGATGGAGTGATTTCTGGAATCCACCTTGTCATTATAAATATATATATAACAAATAAAATACAAGCTGCGCCAGTATGGTAAAAATAGTCAATTAAATTGTATGTACTATTTAAATAATAATACACATGTAACACCCCTATCCCCCGGCAGCAAAGGATAGGGTGTACATGTGTAAACAAAGTCCTGCTCTGATCCCGAGGAGATAAGAGTTGCAGCTCCTTGGTCAGTTACCTGTGATCTCAGGATTCCCGTTGGCAGGTTCAGGCCTTGGCTGAAATGGAGGGTAGTTGGTGGGTTGGAGGACAAGATAAGAAATAGGGCACCAGGATCTTTTGCAACTCAAAGGTATTTTATTGTCAGGCACAACAGTTCCAGGCTTGCACAGGATCAATTATTCTCATATAGAGCACAATACTTCATTAGACAGGTTCCCTGTATAATGCTCTCTTCAGGGCAAGTTCCTTCAGTGCCCCTTCACAATCAGGGAGTACTTCTGGGTCAGTATTTACCTCTAGTCCACCACACATCTTTTGGCTTCCTATCTCCTAGCACACTGACTCACTATCTTCTAGCTCAATAATTGACTCCTAACTCCTTAACTGTCTCTCCCTTAACTACCTGAACTAACAAATAATAATAATATTATCCCTTTTCAAGGGATAAAGGGAACTGTCCCTTTTTAACTGTGCTAACTGTGTCTCTCCACTGTTATTACTGTCATCTCCTTTAACTGTCCTAATCGTAACTGTCTCCCTCAACTGACTAAAACTGTCATCATCTCACAGCTTCACTGGTTGCCTAGCAACATCTAACTGTAGCCTATCTTGCACTAAAAAAGCCTTATCTGCAAATGCAGCCGCCCTATTGGCTAAGCTGCAGCATGTGACATTCCCCTGAGGCTCATGGGAATTGTAGTCCCTGTCTTGAGCCTTTCCCTATTAGCCGCTCTCGTGTGGTCCTATTGCACTTGCGCGAGTTCTGCGCACGCGCAATCAACTACAAAATGGCGACACCACCCGCAACAGCCCCCACAGCAGCGGAGGTAAGTGGGGGGAAACGGAGGACCGGGGAGCCAGAGGGGACCTGGCTATACACATATAACCACTAATGGAATATAACCTACACAAATAAAACTCAATTAATAATACCTATTAATGTAAAACATATAAAATATAAAAAACACAAAGATAAATGACCGTGAGAAGTCAGTACCTTTTCAAATATCACAGGAAAATGTCCAATGCAATTCCAGGCTCCGGCTGCTTTCAAATAGGAGAACCAACTACAGGAACCTACAAAGAGAAAGAAGAAAGCGCACGGTACATAGCGTAATACTGTATCACTTTTAATAGCTGGAAATTATCTTTTCTGGCGCTGAGGTGAGGTGTTTGAAGAATATACTTGCAATCTCTTCTGTGAACAGTGACCTCAGGAAAAGGAAAGAAAAAAGACAAAACATGCAGGGAACCTGCAATGGTGTATTACCCAAGGGATGAAAGGGTTATGCAATGAAGGAGCAATTTATTAAATTAAAATAGCAAGGTTAAAATAACCATGGATGGCATTGTTATACACACATATATAAAAAACATATAAAATACAGATTAAACTATTAGAATGATGGACTCGTGCCTCAGCACTCTCTTGCACTGCGGTGCTTAGTCCAGCAATTCTTATTCTTTGCTCCGTCTGGTATAAAATTGGAATCCTACTCACCAGAAGTGAATAGGAAATAAGCACTTGGTTTATGGTCTTTGCCGTTGGTATCGCCATTCGCCTGGTGCTGTGTTTGCCTCTGATGCCGGGGATCCGATTCAGTGCTTCCACAAGCCTTGCTTCCTGGATTGCACACGATCTGCACGGCTCGATGACGTCACCAGTGTTGAATTTCAGCTACGGTGGCTCAACGGTGCCAAAAAACCTTCCAACGCGTTTCGAAAGTACAAATGGTGTCTCTCTTCGTCAGGGATTCCCGTTGAGCCACCGTAGCTGAAATTCAACACTGGTGACGTCATCGAGCCGTGCAGATCGTGTGCAATCCAGGAAGCAAGGCTTGTGGAAGCACTGAATCGGATCCCCGGCATCAGAGGCAAACACAGCACCAGGCGAACGGCGATACCAACGGCAAAGACCATAAACCAAGTGCTTATTTCCTATTCACTTCTGGTGAGTAGGATTCCAATTTTATACCAGACGGAGCAAAGAATAAGAATTGCTGGACTAAGCACCGCAGTGCAAGAGAGTGCTGAGGCACGAGTCCATCATTCTAATAGTTTAATCTGTATTTTATATGTTTTTTTATATATGTGTGTATAACAATGCCATCCATGGTTATTTTAACCTTGCTATTTTAATTTAATAAATTGCTCCTTCATTGCATAACCCTGTCATCCCTTGGGTAATACACCATTGCAGGTTCCCTGCATGTTTTGTCTTTTTTCTTTCCTTTTCCTGAGGTCACTGTTCACAGAAGAGATTGCAAGTATATTCTTCAAACACCTCACCTCAGCGCCAGAAAAGATAATTTCCAGCTCTTAATCCAACTCTGGGTGGAAGATACCAGATCATTCTTTTCAAGGCAGCTCCAGGACTACCATTGGGACTCTGTATCTAAGGTTTATCATTATATATAATTGTTGTTTACATAAGCGCTGATCACACACCTATTATTTCACCTATTAGTGTATCACTTTTAATATTAAAATAAAAAGGGGAATAGGCTAACTCACAAAAATAGTAGTTACAAGCATGTAGTGATATACATCACACTGTCACTGGTAGATGGCTCGGTGAATCATCCGTGTAGTCAGTGGTATAGCACTTCTGTCTCACTCCTTCTTGGGCTGCACCGATGGAGAAGCTCCCTGCGAGATGGTAGTCCCAGAGACAGACAGGAAAACATGTGCTCCACGCACCGACAGCCAGAGACACCGGGGTTTAACCTTTGAAAAAGTCTCAAGCAGAGACGAAACGCGTAAGGACGATACAGCAACACTACGTCACTACTGCTGGACCGGAAGCTGGCCAGTCCGGACCCCTGCTGTCTATATTTAGTCTTGTCTACTCATCATATATTGTTTAACTAGTTTAACACGATATTGTTTCGGTAATCATATAATTTTTCATTGAAATGAGTCCTCTGCTCTGTGTGCGGATCCCCCCCTCCCTCCTCCCCCCCCCCAGGTGTCAGTGTTGTAGGTCTTGTGCGTCAGTATGTCACCCCCATAAGTCACGCCGGTTTAAACGGAAAAAAGAAGGGACAGTATGGGCAGAACTGTACGACAGTGTGTTGTAAGACTGCATTGAGCATGTACCATGCTCCCAATAAAAATCTTTTGTTGAAATGTATTAATTTATACATATATTTTTATTTTTATATACTCCAAATCGGGGTTTTAAGTTTTACATGTAAGACTAGACTTTATAAGTAAAACAAAATGTTGTGAAACCCTAACTCAAGCGCTACACCTATTACTGTGTGACATACACGTGAACAAAACCAACTGTGATTAACAAGAGGTAAAAGCTGCCAAAGGTTTCCCACAAAGCAAATATCTCAATTTGCATAGAGGACCAAGAAAATAAACGGAGGATACCTGGCGCTTAAAGAGTCACTGTGTCCTTTTGAAAACAGTCCAGTCTTTAAAGAGTGTCTCAAAGTCCAAAACTTGAAGTGGATTGCTGTAGTTTTTCTTCACTGCTGCAGCTCTTCAATACACCTGAAATTGATACAAGGGTACACAAAAAACATAACTTGACCAAAGAAGAGAAAGAGACAGTTAGAATTTTAGCTGAAAATAACAACATTGTAATCAAAGCAGCCGACAAAGGGGGGGGTCTGGTAGTTATGGATTCAAGTTATTATCAGGAAGAATCCAATAGGATCCTTAGTGATCAGATCACATATGGAAAATTGGAGAAAAATCCCACAGATCAATTTAAGAAAGAACTCTCCATTTTTATAAATAAAGGATTGGAGGATGAAGTAATTTCCAAAAAAGAACATGATTTTCTCATGGTAGAGGAGCCAAAAATACCAGTGTTTTACTTCATCCCCAAACTTCACAAGGACCCTATCAGACCCCCGGGAAGACCGATCATTTCGGGGATCGGTTCCTTAACCTCAAACCTGTCTCAATTCTTAGATCACATATTACAGAAATATGTCACACAAGTTCCATCATATCTAAGGGACACCACACACGTGTTGAATGTAGTCGAAAAACTCACTTGGGAAGATGATTACATTTGGATGACATGTGATGTGGTGTCTCTATATACTATCATTGAGCACGAAACAGGTTTAAAAGCAATTAGGATGGCACTGGAACAAGACAATGAAGTAAGTTCTGCACTAATGGAGTTTGTTCTGAGTGGTATTAGATACATTCTCCAGCACAATTACTTCAGTCATGATGGGCAGTTCTTCCTCCAGACGTGCGGCACCGCAATGGGTGCCAGGTTTGCACCGAGCTATGCCAATCTGTTCATGGCCATGTGGGAACATGGGCAGATTTGGGGGAACAATCCGTTCGTTGCAGGCCTGGTGCTCTGGAAAAGATATATCGATGATGTGCTGTGCGTCTGGCGGGGCACTCAAAAAGAACTAGCTGAGTTCCAGGATTATCTAAATGCTAACTCCTGCAATATTAGATTCACTTTTAACAGTCATCCTGTGTCCATAAATTTTCTAGACCTTACCTTATACGTAGAGAACCATGTTGTGCACACAAAAACATACTTTAAAGAAGTGGATGCCAACACTTATCTCTTGGCGTCCAGTCATCATCACCCAAGATGGGTAGATAATATTCCACAAGGACAAGCCTTGAGAATAAAAAGAAACTGCTCTCAAAAACATATATATGAGGAACAGGTTAATGATCTAAAGCACAAGTTTATGGCACGAAATTATAATAAACATAAAGTAGAATCAGCTATTGAGAAAGTGAATCAGATAGATAGAGCATTACTAGTTGACATAAATCGTAAGAAAACAAAAAAAGTTAAAGAAGGAGAATTCATACCATTTATTACAAAATATAATAGTATGGCCCCGGAAATAGCAAAAACCTTAAAAAAACATTGGGGAATCCTTCTGCGAGACCCCATATTACAATCCATTTTACCCCCACAACCCCAGATCATATATAAAAAAGCTAATGATTTAAAATCTTCGTTAGCACCAAGTTGTCCAAATGATAGATTGAAGCATAAACCTTCCAATTGGCTGTCTGATTTTAAAGGTTATTTTGTATGTGGAAAGTGCACGGCCTGCAGCTTTAGTGAGAAATGTGCCAGCTTTCATTCTGTAGTAACGAATAGAACGTATGAGATTGGTACATTTATCAACTGTAAAAGTAGGTTCTGTGTGTATCTTCTGCAGTGTCCATGTGAACTCCAATATGTGGGAAGAACGGGAAGACCACTGACACGCAGACTAGCAGAACACATTTATAACATTAAAAGAGGTCTGGAGACACATAGTGTCTCCAATCATTTCAGAATAGCCCACAATCAAAATCCCAAAGGTTTAATATGTAAAGGAATAGATTGTCCTAAACCTAATTGGAGGGGGGGCGATAGGTTGAATTATTTATCCAAAAAAGAAAGTTTTTGGATATATACTTTAAAAACCTTAGCCCCCAAGGGTTTAAACATAGAATTCGATCTGGCTTCATTTCTAAAAGAATAAACAGATTATATGCCCTTTTCATTTTATTTTGCAATAATGCCCTTAGCCCTATTCACACAGGGTTGGTCCGTTTTAGAAAGTATAGATTTTATTAGGATGTATATATGTACTAACATGTTGTATCACGTTTAGTTGTAAGTCTGCTGAATATGGTGTATTTGAATCCCAAGGTGTCAATTCCCTTAGATACTCATTGGTTAATAGCGGACAAGCATACACTAACAGGTGTTGCATATTAGTTCATTACTGGCAAAGTTAATTATCCCTAGAGGGTATTTAAAGATAGATCAGCTACAAATCCTCATTCCTTTGAGAAAGTGGCGTGCCTACGTCACGAAACGCGTTAGGGTGGGAGGAGCTAGGATCCCGTGTGAGCAGTGTAGTGCAGCACCAGTGTTTGAAAGGTGAGGAGTCTGCCAGAACCCTTGGCTGTAAATCGGAACGCAGCCAGGTGGGGGGAGAGACGCTATCAGAACCAACCGGAGGAGTTATGCTGTGAGAGAGCCCTTCTCATCCGGAGCAAACACAGGAGGCACAAGCTGCGGACGGCATCCTTACGAAGTGTTGTTATGCATGTACATATGTGAGTACATGTGAGTAAATCATCCATTGTTTTTAGTGCAGGTTTACCAGCCGTTTTATAGGCTTGTTGAAGCCGTTTTTTATAATTAAATTTGTGACCCCCTTTGTTTGCTATTGTTCAATTCCTTGTCTGGGGGCTCGTGGAGTTCGGGGGATTCTGGGAATCACGAAATCCCAAGAGACAAAGGAAGCACCCAGGAGATTCGTGGTGTATAAGAACGGAAAGGGAATAAAGCACAGATTGTCTCCACTGTATCCTGAAAGAAACACTCCTGTAAGTGTATTCAGTCCACACTGGGGAAGTTGTTAGTAAGGGGTTAACATACAACATCAGTAGTACTGCACAATGGTGTTCCCTTGTATCAATTTCAGGTGTATTGAAGAGCTGCAGCAGTGAAGAAAAACTACAGCAATCCACTTCAAGTTTTGGACTTTGAGACACTCTTTAAAGACTGGACTGTTTTCAAAAGGACACAGTGACTCTTTAAGCGCCAGGTATCCTCCGTTTATTTTCTTAGACTTTATAAGTACAGTATAAAAATGTATTTTCCTGTTTATATATATATATATAGTTATTAGTTAAGTTATGGTGAGTAAACAAAGTGACAAAAACCTTCCACAGCAAAGCATATAGCAAATGGAAATATACTGTGTGCTCATTTGCATGTCTTAGGCAGGTCTGCAACCCCGCCTTTCACCATTATCACCCAAGCACACAGCACTTCCACTGCAGCAAGGGATTCTGGGAAATGACATGCAAATGAGCACACAGTGCCACTTTATGCTTCAAAAACCAGTTTAAACATCATTGCATAGCCAGTTAACCAAACCCACACTGATGAGACCCATTAAGGTCAAAACAGCTGTGGGTGGGTTTTCTGGCTATGCATCTTAACCCTGGCTGTGCTCAAAGCTGTGACCATGCAGCAAGCTTAAGCCTATAGGGAGCCATGTTTAAAATGGTTTTTGAAGCAAAAAGTGGCACGGTGTGCTCATTTGCATGTCATTTCCCAGAATCCCTTGCTGCAGTGGAAGTGCTGGGTGCTGGATGATAATATATATATATCTAAATCTATCTATATATATATAGATAGATATAGATATATATATCTATATATATATATATATAACACACTATATTCACATACACACACTATATTATATATATATATATATATTTTTTTTTTGAGCAACCAAATACATATGAATACAAGGAGTGGCAGACAGGGCAGGGTCAGACATTCACAAAAAGTGTGTTTTTCCCAATGTAATAAATATTTATTATTGAGAAGTGAGAACAAAATACAAAAACAAAAAGAGTATGTCCTTGAATGTTATATTTAAAAAAAAAAACTTTTAGATGTGTGCCACGCACGTGGATGCAGCCTGATGAGCAGGGAGGGAGGAGAGAGCTGCAGGGAGGAGAGATCTGCAGATGCCGGGTAAGTCCTCGCACTGTGGCAATTTCACTATTTTGGTTATAACGCGGCCCTATTATGTGGACCCCGAGCACCAAGTTATAACGGGGTTCAGCTGTACTTAGGTCCAAAAAGAATACAAATAGGTAATAATAAAAACCAAAAACAGAATTGAGATAAGACATTTTTAAATTGATGGGTAAAACATAATGAAAAAATCTATCCTTAAAAATGTAATTTTTTAAAATGTATTTCTTACATTTATTTTTTTGGAAAAATTGAAATTAAAAAAGCTAAATATAAATGTAAAAATTAATCAAGTTATTGAAGGTCAGATATAAAGTCTATAATCACTATGTATTGAAATATCTGTCAAAATGGATGAAACAGATAACTAAAATATTGCAAAGATTATATCATTTGAAAGATGACAATATGCAAGGGGAATGATGATATGCATAGTTAAAACCAATATACTTAAAAATATATATTATAATAACAGAAAAATAGCAGTATTTGGATCACACTGGACAAGTGGACTTGGGTGAAAGCATATTGTATTGTATGTCTTTATTTATATAGCGCCATAAATGTACATAGCGCTTCACAGTAGTAATACACGTTGTACTCATATAAATAACAAATAATATAAATAACAGGTCATGGGAATAAGTGCTTCAGACATAAAAGTAACATTAAGGAAGAGGATTCCCTGTTCCGAGGGGCTTACAATCTAATTGGTAGGTAGGGGAATGTATAGAGACAGTAGGAGGGAATTCTAGTAAATGCGTCTGCAGGGGGCCAAGCTTTATGTATCATGTGTCCAGGATTATACACAGTGCTATTCATATGCTTCTTTTAGCAAATGTGTCTTAAGGTGGGTCTTAAAGGTTTATAGAGAGGGTGCTAGTCGGGTATTGAGGGGATGGGCATTCCAGAGGTGTGGGGCAGTCAGTGAGAAAGGTTTAAGGCGGGAGAGGGCTTTTGATACAAAGGGGGTAGAAAGAAGACATCCTTGAGAGGATACAATCACTGTCTCTAGGAGCTGGAATAGTGCAGTAAGGGTGCTTTTCAGTGTATAAAGAGTTAATCTCCA